>NC_081303.1:25552928-25729562 GCF_030435805.1 Mustela lutreola
AGCACCTGTGACTTTTTCAGACAGCCTCCTCAGGAAGCCCAGGACAACCAGCAGCTTCAGCGCTACCCAGTCCCTAGCACTGTGCCTCCTAAGCTAACACTTCGTTACACTCTACGCATCGAGAGCCAGTCCGAGGCGACGCCCCAAAACTCCAATGAGTCCAGCTGCCAGATGCCAATCCAGCGATGAGAAAGCTCCTGAGCTCCAGAAAGCCACATGGGGATGCTGAGCCCCAAGGCCCCTGCATCATGGTCCCGCCCCTCCACGCAGACCCCGCCCCTTTATCAGCCAGGCTCTGTTGGAGTGCGGGGCCTTGTGGGAGTTGTGGTCCCCCCAGGGCCTCCAGCCTCCTGCGGGAAGGTGGGGCTGGCAGCTGGAAGAACCCGGGAACCACAGCTGCGAAGGACGCCTCTGCCTCCCTGGGAACTCAGGCTCTATGGGGGCTAATTAGGCAGGACCACGTGAGTCTCCAAAACAAAGAGCAGGAGCAGGCCCGCCGCCCTCCTGCCCTCCCACTCTCTCGCACTCCCTCACTCCCACGAGCCTCCTCTCAGGTTTGGAACTTGATGAGGGAGCAGGAGGCTGACTGAGGACAAAGCAAAAGCTGGCACCTTGCACCCCCTCTCCACCCACTCCCCTCTGTAATATGTGTAACATTCCTCAGGCACCCCTGACTGCCATAAAGGAGAAACAAAGAGTTAACTTGCAGAGCTCACAATCCTGCAAGACAGGCATCTCCCAACTATCTTGATGTTAATGGCTTTGTAAAAGACAACTCCTCTTTAGCATAGGAAAACTCCATTGAAACCTCCCTTTCCCTTACCTTCCCCCAACCACAGATTACTTAACCTGCAGCTCTTCCTGCCCGCAGGTGCTGTCCCCATGCCTCAATAAACCACCCTTTTGCAGCAAATATGTCTCAAGAATTCTTTCTTGGTCATCAGCTCCGGACCTCAGCCCACTGAACCTCGACATTAAAGAAATACAAATTAAAATCATAATGAGACATGCTTACATATCTATTAGAATGGCTAAAATTATAAAGCTCACTTCCCGCTTTGGAAATTAGCAAAGCCCCTTCTCTGCACCGCACCCGCCCCCCTCCCTCCTGAGGCCCAGCCTGGGCTGGGGTGCGGGCGAATCCCAGGCAGGCTGGGAGCATTGCCAGTGCTGGCGCTGGGCAGCCTCCTGGCCTGGCTCCCTGAGCGGGTGTCCACGTGTGGCCTGGCTGCCAAAAGATCATCAGTCCTAAAGGCCGACTGCACTCTCCAGTCAGTTTGCTGGCTTCCAGATTGCGCCCAAAGCCAGGAACCAGCTTCCCCAGCACAGGCCTGGGCTGAGATGCCTGCCTGGGATGTGTCTGAGCAGTCTCCTTGTCTCCAGGCAGGGATAGCACTTGGACCTGGATGTTTGGGTTTTTTTATTGTTTTTTGGTCTTTGGTTATTACATGACCTCCAGGGTAGGTGCTCCACAAAGGGAGTGAAAACAGGACGCCTGATATATACGCATACGGCCATTCTAGAAAAATAGCTTGGGGTTCTCTCAGAAACGCGGCCTTGGTCCTTGCACTATGGTTTAATAGAAAAGGGATTATGCACCAAGTTACTTAAATGAGCATAGGTTGAAATGGTTTACTGAGAGTAAATATTTTAAATAGTTATATTTTAACTAAATCTATCATCAATCAAATCTATTACTCGAAGGTTACAGGCAATTTAAATGCAAGAGCACTCTCTTCAGGGTTTTAAATAATCCGTGTCTGTCTTGGCACATGAGAATGCTAAGATACGAAATGGTTTGTAAAAAACATATAATAGCTTTTAATAATTCTATTTATTTGACAGACAGAGATCACAAGTAGGCAGAGAGGCAGGCAGAGAGAAAGATGGGGAAGCAGGCTCCCCGCCAAGCAGAGAGCCTGATGAAGGGCTCGATCCCAGGACCCTGAGATCATGACCTGAGCCCAAGGCAGAGGCTTAACACGCGGAGCCACCCAGGCGCCCCCAGATGAAATACATTTCTGACTTAGAAACTTCAGATAGAATTTTTTTGTCCATGATGACAACTGAAGGAAATGTGTCATCCCTAAACCTAACCTTAACCCCTAACAACGCTGAAACCTAAGCTGACCTTAAAGCCCAAACTAGAACCCTGAATCCCAAACCTGCAATGGAACCCAAAGCCTGTACCTGAGCCCTGGATCTAAGCCCTGAACCACGAACCCAAACCCTAAACCAGACCTCCATGTCTGAACCGTGAGCCCAAATCTCAGCATGAAGCCAAACCCCAAATTTGACCTTGAACTTTATCCCATAAGCCCTGAGTCTTAAAGCCTAAATCATAAACTTAAAGCCCTAAACTATAACTCTGTTCCCTTGTCCTTTACTCTAAATCCTCACCCTAACACTAAACCCAAAGCCTGATCTAGAACTCTAACTAAAACCTGAACCTGTACCCAAATTCAAGCCCTTCACCACACTTTGCTTATGCACTTGCCATTGATGGATATTTGCAGTTTCTACCTTTTGATTCTTGTGAACATTGTTTGGGTTGGGGGCTAGGGTTAGGGTCTTGGATTAGGGTAGGGTCCAGGCTTGAGACCAAGTTGAGGTCAGAGTGTGGGTCTGCATCAGGGCCATGTTCAGTGCCACTGTTTGGGTCAAGGACTGTTGTTATTCCACATTGTTTCCAATTCATTGTTCCTTAGCTATTTTGGGGGAAGTTGGGGGGTATTGGGCTCCATGCAGCTTGAATTTCCGGAATGAAATGGCGTCAGCTGGACCCCGGGTGGCTGCAGGACCTTCCACTGAAGGGTGAGCTCCCACAGTCCTGCAACTGCCTTCCACCGCCTGCAGAGGGCGCAAGACCCCAGCTCCCGCCCTGAGCCCAGGCTGCGCAGCCACAGCTGGGACCGGAGCCCCGCCTCTGCAGGACCCACTGTGGAGACTTCTGGAGAATGTGGGGCGCCTCCCACCCTGACAGGACAAGCTGAGGAGGGTGTGGCTCTGCATCCACACTAACCAGACCCTTTGTGGAGGACTGGCCCACACTGGCAGCAGTCCAACCTTCTAAGGACCAGACGCTGGAGGAGGTGAGGAGAAGCCGCCTGAGTGGACTGTCAAGGGGTTCGTGGTCTCAGGACCCCACAGAGGAAGGGCGCCCTGTGTAAACAATGGGGCTTCTGTCGTTTTGTGTGAGGAGACGTGGCCTCCTGCTGTGCTGTGCGGGGGGGCTGTGGGGTCCCCCCCTTTCTGGGCTCAGGTGCTCCTCGGTCCTCGTCTGTGTTTGTGTGCTCAGGGATTTGGTTCCTGGGGCTCCTCAGATGGTCTGCAGTCAGGGAGCGTCTGCCTGCTTCAGTGCTTGTGCTCCCCCCACCTCAGCCCTGCAGGGCAGAGAAGAGAGAGAGAGAGGTGGAGGCAGGCTCCCCACTGAGCAGAGAGCCAGACATAAGGCTCAATCCCAGGACCCTAGGATCATGACCTGAGCCAAAGGCAGAGGCTTTAACTCACTGAGCCACTCCAGTGCCCCAGGAAGGGAAATTTTTTAAAGAGTATTTTCTCTTTGAATCTATTTGAGGTTTGGTTTGTGGTTCTTTCTGACTTCTCATGAAGATGGAATTATTTCTGAGGTTGGTTGTCAGGAACCGCATATCAAATCGAGCTATCTTGTTAGCAATAAATAAATAAATAAATACAAGCTCAATTGTTGGTATAAAGCTATTATGCTTTTCAAAACCTCGAACTATAATTCATGTATCGTGGTCATTCTTTATCATATCAGACAAGAGAGATGTGGCAGAAACGCACTTTCAGGTTAATTTTTTTAAAAGAAAGATTGACTTATGAACCTACTTTGTTATTCCCTTTCATTCAATTTCCCTGTACCTCCTTTTCTATGAATTGTAACGGTAACCCATCATTATTTTTATTGTTGCCACGTGCTTTGTGAACCACAAAGTGTACTCTATAAATGGGAGCGCATTTCTTTTTTTTGTAGTTTACAAAAAACTAATATTTTTTAAATTCATTTTTTATTTATTTTCAGCATAACAGTATTCATTCTTTTTGCACCACACCCAGTGCTCCATGCAAGCAGTGCCCTCTATAATACCCACCACCTGGTACCCCAACCTCCCAACCACCCGCCCCTTCAAAACCCTCAGATTGTTTTTCAGAGTCCATAGTTTCTCTTGGTTCAGCTCCCCTTCCAATTTCCCCCACCTCCCTTCTCGTCTCTAACTCCCCATGTCCATGAAAAACTAATTTAAAAACATTCATCCACCAGAGTACCCAAAGGGCTCCCATATAAACTATCTGTCGTTACATTATGTCCCAATGTGGAGCTCGATCCCAGGATCTTGAGATCATGACCTGAACTGAAGGCAGAGGCTTTAACCCACTGAGCCACCAGCCCCAATGTATTCTCTTCAGTACCAGAATTTGTAACCAATTGACAGATGAAAAAGGAGGCAGTCAAGTGAAAAACAATAGGTCTTAGACCTGCAAGAAATTCGAATTAGATGAATTCAGCTACTCATGCACTGTTTCACATTTTCAGATCTCTGCAGAAAAGGGGTTAACCTTTTTACAGAATGTAAAAGAGAAGACTATAACACATAATATGTGTAAGCATGTAAATATCAAAATATATCCCATTAGATGCTAAGACACACAGGGCCTATATTTCTCTCAAATTCATGAATATGTAGGAGCAATAAGTGAGATGTGAATGTATACTCTTCACTTCGAAGTCTTTTAGAAATCTAAAATATGACTTTCTATGGTTTGTGTCTCCATATTCCTTTATTGCCAGTTTGAACAAATCCACAGGCTTTGATTCAAAAGTAATAAATTCCTCTTATTTGGAAAAATGATGTTTATTTTTGTTCTCTCACCCTTAGCAGGTGGTTTCATTTTAGCACACTTCAGAGTTATAATTTCATGCTTATTAAAAACATTTATTATGATCTACATAGATGAATGAAACTTTTCTTTTATTGAATTATTTGCCAAAAAATCTGTTATTTTTAAAAATGTATTTCCTTTGAAGGGTTATTTTAGAGCGTTCAGAGAGGATCTAGGAGTGTGGTATTATGCAATTTTTAAGTAGGTATGAAATGGTTATTTATATGATTGTTTCTTTAAGGCTTATGTATATTGTCCATTATATGCTATAAAATATTTTGAAAGTAAATTTAAGGTGTGTTTTACATAGTTTATTTTTTGGAAAAAATTATTGAAATGGCTTATAAAATTCAGTATACTCTCAACATTAATTTATTCTGAAATTTAACAATTGTCTACTGAACCCATTATATGGCAGATATTACTTCAGACTACACTGGTCAATGAAATACTTGGCTTTGTAGAACTTTTATTTTAATGGGTGAGACAATTAAAAGCTATAAACCTTAATAAAAATTGCATAGTGCATTCAAAAATGATGAGTACAATGGGGAAAAAGAAAAATTCGATCAGGGTGGGAAAAATCGAGGTTGCTAGGCAGGGGGTGGGGAGTTAAAATTTTTAATAGGAAGATCAGGGTGGTTACAATGAAGCTGACAATTGAACAAAGGTATGGAAAGGTGATGAATTTGCCCAGAACTATCAGCAATAAGGTCACTCCAGACAAAGGAATTGGCTATCTTGAAGGCCATAAGGTTGGATCATGCCTGGCATATCTGAGGAATAGCAAGGAGGCCACTGTGAATGACTGAAGAGTAGCAGGGAAAGAGGTCACAGAGGTTAAATGAGTGGCTAGATCATGTAAAAGCTTAGAAGTCATTGTAAAACTCTGGCTTTTATATTTGGAAACTTACTGTGTGATAGAATTTCTGCTAATACCTGAGAGTTCAAATGTCCATAAAAGTTCAAGGATTCTTATTCTAGTAAGACAGAATAAAGAAAAAGAGTTCATATTTTCACATGGTGTAACAAATGCTCGGAGATCCAAGTGTAGGAAGCTATGGGAGCACAGAAGAAGGCACTAAAATCTCACCAATATATTTGATGACTGTGACTATATATACATTTGTATTTTCTAGATTTTTTATAGTCATGGAATCACACAGTATATACTATTCATTGCCTGGCTTTTCTTTTCTCAGCATCATTACTTTGAGAATCTCCAATTGTAAAAAATTCATTTTGATGTTGAATAGTAATCTCGTTAATAAATAGATCATAATTTGTCTTTGCTCTATTGATGGACATCGATGAACATTTCCACTGTTTTCAATTCTTAAAACTAAAGCTGCTATGAAGTTCATATACAAGTCCTTGTATGAACATAGGGTTTGTTTCTCTTGGTGAAATGCCTAGAAGTAAAATGGCTATTTGTGTAACTGCAACATATTTTGCATTTACCCAGGTGGTGGGTATTATAGAGGGCACTGCTTGCATGGAGCACTGGGTGTGGTGCAAAAAGAATGAATACTGTTATGCTGAAAATAAATAAAAAATGAATTTAAAAAATATTAGTTTTTTGTAAACTACAAAAAAAAGAAATGCGCTCCCATTTATAGAGTACACTTTGTGGTTCACAAAGCACGTGGCAACAATAAAAATAATGATGGGTTACCGTTACAATTCATAGAAAAGGAGGTACAGGGAAATTGAATGAAAGGGAATAACAAAGTAGGTTCATAAGTCAATCTTTCTTTTAAAAAAATTAACCTGAAAGTGCGTTTCTGCCACATCTCTCTTGTCTGATATGATAAAGAATGACCACGATACATGAATTATAGTTCGAGGTTTTGAAAAGCATAATAGCTTTATACCAACAATTGAGCTTGTATTTATTTATTTATTTATTGCTAACAAGATAGCTCGATTTGATATGCGGTTCCTGACAACCAACCTCAGAAATAATTCCATCTTCATGAGAAGTCAGAAAGAACCACAAACCAAACCTCAAATAGATTCAAAGAGAAAATACTCTTTAAAAAATTTCCCTTCCTGGGGCACTGGAGTGGCTCAGTGAGTTAAAGCCTCTGCCTTTGGCTCAGGTCATGATCCTAGGGTCCTGGGATTGAGCCTTATGTCTGGCTCTCTGCTCAGTGGGGAGCCTGCCTCCACCTCTCTCTCTCTCTTCTCTGCCCTGCAGGGCTGAGGTGGGGGGAGCACAAGCACTGAAGCAGGCAGACGCTCCCTGACTGCAGACCATCTGAGGAGCCCCAGGAACCAAATCCCTGAGCACACAAACACAGACGAGGACCGAGGAGCACCTGAGCCCAGAAAGGGGGGGACCCCACAGCCCCCCCGCACAGCACAGCAGGAGGCCACGTCTCCTCACACAAAACGACAGAAGCCCCATTGTTTACACAGGGCGCCCTTCCTCTGTGGGGTCCTGAGACCACGAACCCCTTGACAGTCCACTCAGGCGGCTTCTCCTCACCTCCTCCAGCGTCTGGTCCTTAGAAGGTTGGACTGCTGCCAGTGTGGGCCAGTCCTCCACAAAGGGTCTGGTTAGTGTGGATGCAGAGCCACACCCTCCTCAGCTTGTCCTGTCAGGGTGGGAGGCGCCCCACATTCTCCAGAAGTCTCCACAGTGGGTCCTGCAGAGGCGGGGCTCCGGTCCCAGCTGTGGCTGCGCAGCCTGGGCTCAGGGCGGGAGCTGGGGTCTTGCGCCCTCTGCAGGCGGTGGAAGGCAGTTGCAGGACTGTGGGAGCTCACCCTTCAGTGGAAGGTCCTGCAGCCACCCGGGGTCCAGCTGACGCCATTTCATTCCGGAAATTCAAGCTGCATGGAGCCCAATACCCCCCAACTTCCCCCAAAATAGCTAAGGAACAATGAATTGGAAACAATGTGGAATAACAACAGTCCTTGACCCAAACAGTGGCACTGAACATGGCCCTGATGCAGACCCACACTCTGACCTCAACTTGGTCTCAAGCCTGGACCCTACCCTAATCCAAGACCCTAACCCTAGCCCCCAACCCAAACAATGTTCACAAGAATCAAAAGGTAGAAACTGCAAATATCCATCAATGGCAAGTGCATAAGCAAAGTGTGGTGAAGGGCTTGAATTTGGGTACAGGTTCAGGTTTTAGTTAGAGTTCTAGATCAGGCTTTGGGTTTAGTGTTAGGGTGAGGATTTAGAGTAAAGGACAAGGGAACAGAGTTATAGTTTAGGGCTTTAAGTTTATGATTTAGGCTTTAAGACTCAGGGCTTATGGGATAAAGTTCAAGGTCAAATTTGGGGTTTGGCTTCATGCTGAGATTTGGGCTCACGGTTCAGACATGGAGGTCTGGTTTAGGGTTTGGGTTCGTGGTTCAGGGCTTAGATCCAGGGCTCAGGTACAGGCTTTGGGTTCCATTGCAGGTTTGGGATTCAGGGTTCTAGTTTGGGCTTTAAGGTCAGCTTAGGTTTCAGCGTTGTTAGGGGTTAAGGTTAGGTTTAGGGATGACACATTTCCTTCAGTTGTCATCATGGACAAAAAAATTCTATCTGAAGTTTCTAAGTCAGAAATGTATTTCATCTGGGGGCGCCTGGGTGGCTCCGCGTGTTAAGCCTCTGCCTTGGGCTCAGGTCATGATCTCAGGGTCCTGGGATCGAGCCCTTCATCAGGCTCTCTGCTTGGCGGGGAGCCTGCTTCCCCATCTTTCTCTCTGCCTGCCTCTCTGCCTACTTGTGATCTCTGTCTGTCAAATAAATAGAATTATTAAAAGCTATTATATGTTTTTTACAAACCATTTCGTATCTTAGCATTCTCATGTGCCAAGACAGACACGGATTATTTAAAACCCTGAAGAGAGTGCTCTTGCATTTAAATTGCCTGTAACCTTCGAGTAATAGATTTGATTGATGATAGATTTAGTTAAAATATAACTATTTAAAATATTTACTCTCAGTAAACCATTTCAACCTATGCTCATTTAAGTAACTTGGTGCATAATCCCTTTTCTATTAAACCATAGTGCAAGGACCAAGGCCGCGTTTCTGAGAGAACCCCAAGCTATTTTTCTAGAATGGCCGTATGCGTATATATCAGGCGTCCTGTTTTCACTCCCTTTGTGGAGCACCTACCCTGGAGGTCATGTAATAACCAAAGACCAAAAAACAATAAAAAAACCCAAACATCCAGGTCCAAGTGCTATCCCTGCCTGGAGACAAGGAGACTGCTCAGACACATCCCAGGCAGGCATCTCAGCCCAGGCCTGTGCTGGGGAAGCTGGTTCCTGGCTTTGGGCGCAATCTGGAAGCCAGCAAACTGACTGGAGAGTGCAGTCGGCCTTTAGGACTGATGATCTTTTGGCAGCCAGGCCACACGTGGACACCCGCTCAGGGAGCCAGGCCAGGAGGCTGCCCAGCGCCAGCACTGGCAATGCTCCCAGCCTGCCTGGGATTCGCCCGCACCCCAGCCCAGGCTGGGCCTCAGGAGGGAGGGGGGCGGGTGCGGTGCAGAGAAGGGGCTTTGCTAATTTCCAAAGCGGGAAGTGAGCTTTATAATTTTAGCCATTCTAATAGATATGTAAGCATGTCTCATTATGATTTTAATTTGTATTTCTTTAATGTCGAGGTTCAGTGGGCTGAGGTCCGGAGCTGATGACCAAGAAAGAATTCTTGAGACATATTTGCTGCAAAAGGGTGGTTTATTGAGGCATGGGGACAGCACCTGCGGGCAGGAAGAGCTGCAGGTTAAGTAATCTGTGGTTGGGGGAAGGTAAGGGAAAGGGAGGTTTCAATGGAGTTTTCCTATGCTAAAGAGGAGTTGTCTTTTACAAAGCCATTAACATCAAGATAGTTGGGAGATGCCTGTCTTGCAGGATTGTGAGCTCTGCAAGTTAACTCTTTGTTTCTCCTTTATGGCAGTCAGGGGTGCCTGAGGAATGTTACACATATTACAGAGGGGAGTGGGTGGAGAGGGGGTGCAAGGTGCCAGCTTTTGCTTTGTCCTCAGTCAGCCTCCTGCTCCCTCATCAAGTTCCAAACCTGAGAGGAGGCTCGTGGGAGTGAGGGAGTGCGAGAGAGTGGGAGGGCAGGAGGGCGGCGGGCCTGCTCCTGCTCTTTGTTTTGGAGACTCACGTGGTCCTGCCTAATTAGCCCCCATAGAGCCTGAGTTCCCAGGGAGGCAGAGGCGTCCTTCGCAGCTGTGGTTCCCGGGTTCTTCCAGCTGCCAGCCCCACCTTCCCGCAGGAGGCTGGAGGCCCTGGGGGGACCACAACTCCCACAAGGCCCCGCACTCCAACAGAGCCTGGCTGATAAAGGGGCGGGGTCTGCGTGGAGGGGCGGGACCATGATGCAGGGGCCTTGGGGCTCAGCGTCCCCATGTGGCTTTCTGGAGCTCAGGAGCTTTCTCATCGCCGGATTGGCATCTGGCAGCTGGACTCATTGGAGTTTTGGGGCGTCGCCTCGGACTGGCTCTCGATGCGTAGAGTGTAACGAAGTGTTAGCTTAGGAGGCACAGTGCTAGGGACTGGGTAGCGCTGAAGCTGCTGGTTGTCCTGGGCTTCCTGAGGAGGCTGTCTGAAAAAGTCACAGGTGCTGGTAGGGGAATCCTGGGGGAAAACTGGGGCCCAGGTCTGTCTTCTGTAATTCCTTAATGTAATGTCACTCAGAGGTTTTTTCTTTTTCTTCCTTGGGTTGCCTTCTTAGAGAATTCCTTAGCTTGATATTCCATCTCTCTGGTTTGGTTTTAAGCAGTGCTCATTCTGCTATTCAACCCATCTCTTTGAAAGGTTTCTTTTTACTTCTGTTGCTATTTGTATTTCCAAGATATTGGTTAATTATTTTTATAACTGCCTGCTCTCATTTCATGACAACCTTTACTCCCCTATTATTCTGTTTTGTTTCTTAAACTCCACATATGACTGAGATCATATGATAATTGTCTTTCTCTGACTGACTTCTTTCGCTTGGCATAATACCCTCTACTTTCATCCCTGTCGTTGCAAATAATTGCCATTTATTTTAACTCGACAGAGAAGGCCACTAGAAACAGCAGGTGATGGCCCCAGCTCCTGTCCCTCCATGCAGAACATCTGTCAACATCTGTGGACATCTTTTCCTCCCCCCATTCCTATGATTGTTACATGGCATGGACAAATGCTGTTGGCTGGTGGCATGGACACACTGGACAAGCTTGGCCTTCGGTAAAACAAAGACTGGATTCAATTACTCAAACTGAAACAGGAATGCTTCGATGAACAAGCCTGCCAGGAAGTCCCACTGGAGGTACTCAACCTGTGCCCCTTCCCTCTTTGGACCAAGAACCTGAACTTGAGAGATGAATGGCTCATCCAAGGTTATGGCAAGGTTACACAGAGCTGAAACTAGACACAGGTGTACATGCCTATTGATCAAGGCTGGCTGTGAAATCGAACTGCCTCAAATCTTGATTCTTTTTGCCACTTCTTATTCTCTGACCCTGTTTTTCATAGTTTAGGATGTAGGAATAATAAAAATATCAGCTAATGGGGTATCCTGACTTTTTGATGTTTTAGTTCTTGTCAGACATTTACCATAATGCTTAGCACATGGATATGTGTGTGCACACACATGCACATGCTTGACACTCAAAACATTGTTCCCTGATATTAACTTTATCAGTGCACTTTGCATCCACCACCAATTGGCTGTTTTGTCACAAACTGATTAAAGCAGAACTGTCAAGTGAGGAACTTCAAAGCCAAAGCATTGAGTGCTTTGAAAAACCAGCACCTGGGAGGATTTGTCTCAGCATCTGTGATTAGAAGGCAGCAAAAAGAGACTTTGGGGACACAGTTCACCCCTTCATGAAGCAGCCATTCGGAACTTTCTCCGAAGGGCTAATGCCTAATCTACCAAAGACCAGCAAGAACAAGCTTATGGTCTGTTAAAACCAGATTTTTAAAAGATTTTTATTTATTTATTTGAGAGAGAAAGAGAGTGAGAGAGAGAGCATGAGAGGGGAGAAGGTCAGAGGGAGAAGCGGACTCCCCATGAAGCTGGGACCCTGATGCAGTCCTTGATCCTGGGATTCCAGAATCAAAATCAGATTGATTGACTCAATACAGTCAGGAAGGACATTCCTCAGGAGTCACAGAATGCTGGTTGCCACGAGGGAGGAGTCTTTTACAAAGTCTGGGCTCTCACAGAAGGAGTCTGAAGCACGTGTATGGAAAGCAGAGGTCAGTTCTGGATTAGAAGCGCTTTCTGAGGGGAAAGGAGTAGAAGCAGGGATTAAGCAGGACTTGGGCTCTGCCTTATTCAGTTCAAGTTGCTGCAACAAATGATGACAGACTGGGTGGCTGAAACAGCAAAACATGTACTATTCCTTGCGGTTCTAGAGACTGAGAAGTCCAAAAGCAAGATCCTGGGAGATCTGATAGCTAGCAAGAGACTGCTTCATTATCTATAGATGCCCATATTTCTGTTGTAGCCTTGCATGGATGACAGCTGGCAGAACAATCTCTCAGGTCTTTTCTCAGAAGTGCTTTTATCTCATTCACAAGTGTTCCAATCTCATGACCTCATCACCTCTCAAAGCCCATACCTCCTGATGGCACTCCTTGAGGGTCAGGGCTTCAACATCTGAATTGGGACAAGACACACACATTCAGTCCATTAGCAAGTGTTGTCATGAGGACAGCGTAGCTTATCAACTGGGTATCCCCAGGAATCCATGGGACTAGCAAAGCAGAATCTGGGGGCATCACTGGTAGGAAATCAGGAGTTCCCCAAGAGACAGTCCTCATAGCATTTTACAGAGACAGCATGACCCTTGAGAAACAATAGTTTCCGTGACCCATACACCAGCATTTATCTATGCCTGTCCTCCCTGCTGGATTCACAGCAAGCCTACTTCTTTCTTTTCCAGTGCAAATGGATTTCCACTCTCTGAATCCTGATGAATTTTTGCTCTTTTGCAGTTAGTGGGTTGTCCCTCAGGATTCTGCATGTCTGGATTTGCAATCGTGGAAACTGCCAAAGGTCTAGGGACCTGTGTGGCAGAAACTGGCCTCTACCACTGTTGCCCAAGGTAGGGACTCTGGTCCCTTGAGCGTCCTGTGCTGCTGTCAAAGGTCTGTGTGCATTGGCTTATTGGTTTTTTTTTTTTTAATGTAATTGCTTATACGTGTGTTTGATCATACCCAAGTGGCCTTTCTGTGGAAATAGTGGCCAAGCTACACCTAGAAGTCACTGAAGAAAGTTCTAAGAACTCGTGGTTGGTATGAGGCTAGAGAGAGAGAGAAAGAGAGAAAATAAATCTGCCTCTCTGCATTTTGCAAGTCCCTGGACAAAATCAGTTGGCTGTGCACTCCTCACACGGAGATTCCAGGCGGGGAAGGCCCTTCTGAGCCTCATCTCCCTGAGTTCCTCCTCCAGGAGCAATCCCTAGTTTGGGACCAGGGTTAGGGAAAGAAGAGCAGCAAAGCAGGGTTCAGAAGGAAGGACTGCCACAGACCATGGAGCACCAGAGGGCCAGGCTGGTACCTTCTCACTGTTGGGGTACAAATGGGCTCAGCTCAGCAGGTACAGGGGTGCCCTTGGCCCCTCTGGTGGGCTTTGCAGTGCCCCAAACTCAGGAAGAAAAAAGGCTGGCTCAGGTGACTTATTTTTGACTGGGAAGGAGCTGACAGCAATAGAAATAAACAAGTAGGGAATGATGTTGGAAAGTTGGAGGGTTTGTCCTTTATATCTCAGCTTTCTCTCGTATCTTCCCTTGCTCTGTAGTGTGTTCTCAAAGAAGTTTTTGGCATGATATTCCTGTTCACTGATTTACTCCTGAGCTGTGTCTTTTCTGCTGTTCAGCTCATCTGGTGAATTCTTTTACTGTAAAAAGTTTCTTGGGGCAAGACCTGAGAAATCCCAGAGATTTCAGCTTGCCACCCAGAAGGAAACCAGGCTATTTGGAATGCTGGAAAGGATTCAGAGTAGGGGAAATCGTCTTGGACATCTGAGCCCACCCCCACATTCAGCGGTCCCCTGGACACAAACCCAGACCTTGATACTGATCCTGAACCATGCTCTCAACTCAGACCCCTGTGATCCTCGCCACAGTGCTGTCAGATCAGTGCAGCCATGCCCATAGGCACAAACTCTTAAGCCTAGATTCTGTCCTGAGAGGTCTGTCCCTGACGGCCTGGCTCCAAAGCCTCAGAGATTGGGGACTGTGAGGAACACCATAGGACTCACCCTGCCACCCTGAAAGTAACCATTCCATTTGGAACTCCATAAAGGATTCAGAGGAACTGAAATCTGCATTCCTACCTCTGGACACCCCCATAATCAGCAGGCCCCTGGATGCAAACCTGGAGCTTGACACTCACTCTGAACAAACCCCTCGACTGCCCCCTCCCCCAGAAAGATAGACAGAGTGCTGGCAGATCGGGCCTGCCATGTGATGGGCCCTAACCATAACCTTTGGTTTGGTTCTCAGGATTCTGACCCCAAAGGCCTTGCAGTAGGTGCCCTACAATTTGGGGACACCTGGGCAATCCCAGAGGACTCAGCCTGCCACCCAGAAGGAAACTGTGCCATTTGGAACTCCGGAAAGGATTCAGAGGAGCAGAAATCTGCATGCCCAGCTGAGGACACACCCACACAGAGCTGACTCCTGGGCACAAAGCCAGAGCCAGACACTCACCCTCACCTACACTGTCAACTCAACCACCCAGACAGCTCTCCATGGGGTCTTCAGGTCAGACCTGCCATGTCCCTGGTCCCTAACACTAACCCTTGGATGGGTTCTGTAATGATCTCCTCATTTCAGGTTATGTGGTGGTTCTGCAGGACATTGTCCTGGTGTGGGATCAAACACACTGAAGCATCCCGTGTGAAGTGGCAGACGTGGTAAAGAAATGACGGCTGGGGAATCTGAGTGTGGAGACAGCACGTATTTGTGCTGCTATAACAATCTGACTGCACTTTGAAATCACCGCAGAGGAAATGACTCTTCCAAACATCCATGTTAGCACGACGACACGGAAGCAGAGAGAACATCAGACTTTGGGATGGAGGCCAAGCCCTCCCAGATCCAGGTCACCCAACATGGAGAGGACACATGATAGCAAGAGACTCGTGGGAGGATTAAATCATGGGCCCCTGTATCTCAGGTGCAGTAGAAGCAGTGGATTTGGAATTTCAGTTTTCCACAACGTTCCACCACAAGCTGGTTAGAACTGTGCAAAAGCAGGAAGGGAAGCCCCAGTAAAGTGGACTGGGGATTCCAGAAGGGGAGGCTGGAAGGGGGTGCCTGGTGCTCAGTGCCCATTACAGACCCCACATTGCAATCCCCCACAGGAGAGACTCACCAATTCCAGGCCCCACAGGAGAAACCGGAGGCTCATCTCCTGACTTTTTGTAGGAGCTTTGCAGCTCTACTGGTGAGAATTCTCCATCACCCTGCCTTTCTCCAGGGGACTTTCCTTCAAGCACCCTTCCCAACTTCTTCCTCCTCCATGAAATAATGTTCCTCTCCTTTGTTTCTCGCACTTGCCTGTGATGGGACCTTAGCTTGCTCAGCCCAGACTGCCATTCTCTGCTCTTCCCAAATAAACCCAGGCTGCCAGTCAAATAACTGACAGATTGAGTTTAAGGCAAATCGAACTAATAAATTCAAGAACTTGCAAGGAACAAAATCAATATGCACAAATTAGTGGCACTCCTACGTGCTTGGAAGGAACCATCAGAAAGAGACTACGAGGAACGATCTCATTTACACCTGCATCCAAGACAGCAAGATACCTGGGAGGCCCCTGAACCAAGAAGGTGACAGACCTGTCCTCTGACAGCCCTGCAACAATGACGACAGACAGGGAGGAGGACACACGGAGATGGGGAGGCACTGTGCTCAGGGAAGAACCTACACTGGGAAAATACCTACTCTCCCCAAACCGTCTACAGAGTCCTCACTCTGGCTCCTGAATTTCCGGAGTCTGCGCAAGCCTGGAGTGGGTGTGGACACGGGAAGGACCCCGCAGGGCTGAGGTGGGGGGAGGACAAGCACCGAAGCAGGCGGACTCTCACTGACTGCAGACCATCTGAGGAGCCCCAGGAACCGAATCCGCAAGCACACAAACACAGACGAGGACTGAGGAGCACCCGAGCCCAGAAAGGGGAGACCCCACAGCCCCGCGCACAGCACAGCAGGAGGCCACGACTCCTCACACAAAACGAAGGAAGCCCCAGTGTCTACACAGGGCGCCCTTCCTCTGTGGGGTCCTGAGACCACGAACCCCTTGACAGTCCATTCAGGAGGCTTCTCACCTCCTCCAGCGTCTGGTCCTTAGAAGGTTGGACTGCTGCCAGTGTGGGCGCGTCCTCCACAATGGGTCCGGTCAGTGTGGATGCAGAGCCACACCCTCCTCAGCTTGTCCTGTCAGGGTGGGAGGCGCCCCACTTTCTCCAGAAGTCTCCACAGTGGGTCCTGCAGAGGCAGGGTTCTGGTCCCATCTGTGGCTGCACAGCCTGGGCTCAGGGCGGGAGCTGGGGTCTGGCGCCCTCTGCAGGCGTTTAAAGGCAGTGCAGGACTGTGGGAGCTCACCCTTCAGTGGAAGGTCCTGCTCCCACCTGGTGTCCAGCTGACGCCATTTCATTCCGGAAATTCAAGCTGCATGGAGCCCAATACCCCCCAACTTCCCCCAAAATAGCTAAGGAACAATGAATTGGAAACAATGTGGAATGACAACAGTCCTTGACCCAAACAGTGGCACGGAACAGACCCTGATGCAGACCCACACTCTGACCTCAACTTGGTCTCAAGCCTGGACCCTACCCTAATCCAAGACCCTAACCCTAGCCCCCAACCCAAACAATGTTCACAAGAATCAAAAGGTAGAAACTGCAAATATCCATCAATGGCAAGTGCATAAGCAAAGTGTGGTGAAGGGTTTGAATTTGGGTTCAGGTTCAGGTTTTAGTCAGAGTTCTAGATCAGGCTTTGGGTTTAGTGTTAGGGTGAGGATTTAGAGTGAAGGACAAGGGAACAGAGTTATAGTTTAGGGCTTTAAGTTTATGATTTAGGCTTTAAGACTCAGGGCTTATGGGATAAAGTTCAAGGTCAAATTTGGGGTTTGGCTTCATGCTGAGATTTGGGTTCAGGGTTCATAACTTGGAGGTCTGGTTTAGGGTTTGGGTTCGTGGTTCAGGGCTTGGATCCAGGGCTCAGGTACAGGCTTTGGGTTCCATTGCAGGTTTGGGATTCAGGGTTCTAGTTTGGGCTTTAAGGTCAGCTTAGGTTTCAGCGTTGTTAGGGGTTAAGGTTAGGTTTAGGGATGACACATTTCCTTCAGTTGTCATCATGGACAAAAAAATTCTATCTGAAGTTTCTAAGTCAGAAATGTATTTCATCTGGAGGCGCCTGGGTGGCTCCGCATGTTAAGCCTCTGCCTTGGGCTCAGGTCATGATCTCAGGGTCCTGGGATCGAGCCCTTCATCAGGCTCTCTGCTTGGCGGGGAGCCTGCTTCCCTATCTTTCTCTCTGCCTGCCTCTCAGCCTACTTGTGATCTCTGTCTGTCAAATAAATAGAATTAGTAAAAGCTATTATATGATCTTTTACTAACCATTTCCTATCCTAGCATTCTCATGTGCCAAGACAGACACGGATTATTTAAAACCCTGAAGAGAGTGCTCTTGCATTTAAATTGCCTGTAACCTTCGTGTAATAGATTTATGATGGATGATAGATTTAGTTAAAATATAACTATTTAAAATATTTACTCTCAGTAAACGATTTCAACCTATGCTCATTTAAGTAACTTGGTGCATAATCCCTTTTCTATTAAACCATAGTGCAAGGACCAAGGCCGCGTTTCTGAGAGAACCCCAAGCTATTTTTCTAGAATGGCCATATGCCTTTATATCAGGCATCCTGTTTTCACTCCCTTTGTGGAGCACCTACCCTGGAGGTCATGTAATAACCATTGACCAAAAAAACAATTAAAAAAACAAACATCCAGGTCGAAGTGCCATCCCTGCCTGGAGACGAGGAGACTGCTCAGACAGATCCCGGGCAGGCATCTCAGCCCAGGCCTGTGCTGGGGAAGCTGGTTCCTGGCTTTGGGCGCAATCTGGAAGCCAGCAAACTGACCCAAGAGTGCAGCCGGCCTTTAGGACTGATGATCTTTTGGCAGCCAGGCCACGCGTGGACACCCGCTCAGGGAGCCATGCCAGGAGGCTGTCCAAGGCCGGCGCTGGCAACGCTCCCAACCTGCCTGGGATTCGCCAGCACCCCAGCCCAGGCTGGGCCTCAGGAGGGAGGTGGGCGGGTGCTGCGCAGAGAACGGGCTTTGCTAATTTCCAAAGCGGGAAGTGAGCTCGCGGAGGACTCAGGAGGGAGGGGTGCGGGGGCGGGGCGGGGGCAGCACGGAGAAGGGGCTTTGCTAATTGCCAAGGCGGGTCTGAGCTTGCGGAGGAGGCTTGGAGAGTCTGGGAGGAGGTGGAGGGGCTGGCGGAGGAGGGGCGCGCAGCGCCAGGATGCTGTGCTGCGGCCCAGTCTGGACTGCAGGACCCACAGTACTCGTCGCCCCTGCGCTCCTGCGCTCCAGACTAGCCCCCCGAGGACGCGCTGTCCCCTTCCCGCCGCCTGCTGTCCCTCCCCGCCCCGTGGCTTCTCCGGAGTACCCTCTGCTCACAGGTAAAGTGACACCGTGCCGCGCCCTCACCTGGAGTAGAAAATGCGGGCCACGAGGGGGGGGCGGGGTTTCGGGGCCCAGCCTCCCACGAACCCCAGGGCACCAGGACCACCACGGATGCCTCTCCACACGAGGTCCGCAAGGGGTCGGGCTGGGAACAGCGCTGCACGAGGTACACCCCCGCCCCCGGCCCCCGCCAGCGGGCGGGCTAGTACCCATCGTTCGGCATGCCATGCACATGTCAGAGCCTCCTGCCATTCCCAGGGCACCCAGAACCCAGAGAGGGAGGCCTTGGGTGCTTTATAGTGACAGATTCAAGGCAATTCTTCGACTTTGGGACTTTAGAGTTAACATAGTTTACATTTGTGATTATTATTTTTGTGTGGGGGCCATAGCTTTTCTTTTGACCTATGGTTGTTTTCACTCCCAGTTCTGAAGAAGCTCCTAAATCCTAACCCTGTTGAGGACTCTGAAAGCTCTCAGAGCAGCAGTGCTGGGGGACAGTGTGGACACATGGTTTGGTTTCTCCTCTGGCCTGATTCTCTGGCAGCCCAACTCTGTCCTCCTCAGACTTCAGAGCAATATCTGAACAAGTGGAGAAGGGACCAGGGGGTCAGGAAGGTGGCCACCGAAGAGTGAATTCTCTGGAGGGTGGCTGAGCTAGCAAGTGAGCATGTTAATCCAGCTCTGCCTGCAGTGGGGATGGAGCTGAACAGGGGCCAGGGAAGGGGAGGAGGAGCAGAGAGCGGGGACAAAGGGAACAAAGAGGAGATTCAGATGAAGGGAAGTAATGGGGAGGAAAGAGAAGAAACTCTAGAAGACAGGCATGTAGAAAGGAAAAGGGATGAAGTGGGCATTGGGAAAGGGCACCACCAGGGAAGGAGAGAGGGGAAGGGAAGAGGGAGGAAGAGAGGAAAGGGGAAAGGGAAAAGGGAGGAGTCAGCATGCCAGGGCTCCCCCTGCATCTGAAGAAGAGGTGGCTGGTCCAGCTTGTCAAACAGGGTGCTCACTTTTTGGTCCCAGTTTCTGATCTCAGTGCTACTGGGCTTTGCAAGGAAGGCAGGCTGTCCCATGAGACCTATTGGAGCCCACTGGAGCCCATAGGAGGGTGGGAGAGGTAAGATGCCACCGGGTCCTGTCCTGAGCTGCTCCCAGCCACCTGCCTCACCACATGGTGCAAGAGGGACCCCAGAACAAAGGAAGGACACAGGCCTGCATTTCTGCCTGTGGCCCTGGGCACTTAGCTCATGGCAGTGAACCACACTGCCTCCTCAACCCAGGCTTTCAAAGCCTCCTTCTTCGTTCCTGGCTTTCATGTCTGTAGGAACATGAGCCAGATCTGACTCATCTCCGACAGACAATTCTGACTCGCCCCGTGTCAGATTTTTATTAGTGGCTGTGATAGAGTAAGATAACAATGCTTCAACAAACGGACAGTCTTATACATTTTCTTAGCGAAAACATCTTGTCTCCTTCCATTAAGCTCATAACGTGGTCTAATAGTATACATGTGCCTTCGTTAGATGCGAAGCGATACAGAGGTCCTTTTTTTTTTTTTTTTTTAATTTTACAAGGTAAAGTCAGTGAACACATCCAACTTGATGAATACGTCTCTAAAATGTCAATCCAGGCAAAGCTTTTTCTGCCTACAGTTTGGAGCCTACGTGGTGACATTTTTAAAATGCTTTCAGTCCATCAGTGAGGCTCTTTGAAGCTAGCCAGGGCTTACTACGTGCCAGGCACTGTGTCACGTGTTGGAGCTCAAGAGAATGAGAATTGGGAGGCTTGCTGGGGAGGGACATCCATGACACAACCACAGCTAGAAATGGAGGCCAGTGCTAGAAAAGAGAGAGCAGGCTGCATGGAGAGTGTGTACCATGGGGCTTGTGAGCTCACAAATAAGTGGGAGTAACTGGAGTGGGGAGATGTGGGAGAGGAAGAGGGTCTTCCCATCAATGGGAATCACCTGTGTTTGGAGGCAGGCGCCATGAGGGGTCTCCACAGGAAGAGGGAGGCAGTGTGGTTGAAGGGCAGAGAGATGGGGGCAGAACAGGCATCAGTCAGTTGGAGGGGTATGAAGAGACTGATGGGAGGATTATGGGTGCCTTTGGAGGACTGAGAATTTGTTAGAAGATCAGTGCAGATTTCTATGGAGAGAAATGCCAGGAAGGGATAGGTCTTTCAAAGGTCACTCTGGCTGCCTTTTGGCAAAAGGGGTTGGTAAAAGGCACTTGCAAGTGTGAACACACCAGGTGGGAGGTGAGTGCAGGAAATCAGGTGAGGGAGCATGGGAACTTGGTCTGGGGGGTATATAAGGGAGAATAACCTTTAAGGAGTTCCACAAATTGGCACCAGCTGTGGCTTCATTACAGAGCTGGAAGGGGGAGGTGGGTGTGTCCTGGAGGTTACAGAAATTACATGAGAAAGGGAAGTCTTTCTAGATCTTTTTTTCAACTAGAGGAACTCTCACCTTATTGATAGAATTCCAGAGTGGGAACCGATGGACATGAGGACCTCTTTGAAATGTCTGTATATGTTCTTCGACATCTTTGCAAGTGACGAGGAGACCTTGACCTTAGGAGGCCTCGGCCCTCTTTGTAGCCAAAAAGATTTCACCTACAGATTTGGGTTCTCCCTTTTAAAGTCAAGGAGACAGTCCTTCCAAAGGACACCTCCTATCATTTTACCCTCTCATCATACCTCACGTGCCGGGATCTCCAAGACCCTCTGTTCCAGGTTGTGAGTATCCACTTTGGCCGGGCTGGTCTTGCCAAGAACACCACCACAGGAAATCTAGAGCCTGTAGTGCTATTAATCACATCATCTAAGACTGTATTTGCTGCCCTCATGGCCTCTTCCCACCATGACTCACTGAAGCTTTTTACACATTGTATCCATTAAGCTATAGTTCCCAAAGCTCATCTTCTCTAGTGCCATTAATTTTTAGGGGACCAGGCGAACCTTAAACTTGTCCCCCTTAATTGGACCCCTGTGCCCCCACAATCTCTTTGAATGCCTTTCACCATGATCCTTGAATGAGATCTGAGACCACTGCTGGTACCTAACACTTCTTGGCACCTTGTCTGTTAGGTTCTTGGAAGAGGAGGTGGCTATGGAGGTGAGTGGGGATGGGAGTGGGAGGATTTCTCCCTTCACTTCCCTTTTTGTTTTTTCAAATAGTGGGTTTTGAGGGGGAGGGAAAGGTTAACCAGACCATTTATTTTCCATCTCCCATCGATAAAATGTTTACCACACCCCACTGGAAGAATTTAGATCTTTCGTTTGAATCTCCAGGAAAATCTCCCAAACCCAGACCACCACCATGTGGATTCAGCCATCTTCTGATTCACCTCCAGATTGTCTCCTCCTAACTGCTCAAGCCACAGGTTAAGGGCGAAATGTTCAATGCCCAAGCAATTAAGTGGGGAACACGTTTATCTGAGCAATTGCATGCAGCTCTGTATCTGCATACAGGGGGTCTCTCCCAAGCCTTTCCAACCTCAGCAAAACAAGACAAAGCCCCAGCGATCTGGGATATATATCATTCATTCATTCCTGGGTTCAACACTCATGGCGGATCCCCACCAAGACAGTGGGAGAGCAAGGACTGGAGAAATCCTGGAAGCTGAAGTCTGAGAAGGATTTCAAATTCAAGTCAGAGATGAAAGAAACATCTGGACTCGGTCCTCAGGTACATGCAGTATTCTCTTTGAATCTATTTTGAGGTTTGGTTTGTGGTTCTTTCTGACTTCTCATGAAGATGGAATTATTTCTGAGGTTGGTTGTCAGGAACCGCATATCAAATTGAGCTATCTTGTTAGCAAAAAATAAATAAATAAAAGCTCAATTGTTGGTATAAAGTTATTATGCTTTTCAAAACCCCGAACTATAATTCATGTATCGTGGTCATTCTTTATCATATCACACAGGAGAGAGGTGGCAGAAACGGACTTTCAGGTTAATTTTTTTGCAAGGAAGATTGACTTATGGACCTACTTTGTTATTCCCTTTCATTCAATTTCCCTGTACCTCCTTTTCTATGAATTGTAACGGTAACCCATCATTATTTTTATTGTTGCCACGTGCTTTGTGAACCATAAAGTGTATGCTATAAATGGGAGCGCTTTTCTTTTTTTTGTAGTTTACGAAAAACTAATATTTTTTAATTTATATTTTATTTATTTTCAGCATAACAGTATTCATTCTTTTTGCACCACACCCAGTGCTCCATGCAAGCAGTGCCCTCTATAATACCCACCACCTGGTACCCCATCCTCCCAACCCCCCCCTCTTCAAAACCCTCAGATTGTTTTTCAGAGTCCATAGTCTCTCTTGGTTCAGCTCCCCTTCCAAATTCCCCCACTTCCCTTCTCGTCTCTAACTCCCCATGTCCATTGAAAACTAATTTAAAAACATTCAACCACCAGAGTACCCAAAGAGCTCCCATATAAACTATCTGTCGTTACATTATGTCTCGATGTGGAGCTCGATCCCAGGATCCCGAGATCATGACCTGAACTGAAGGCAGAGGCTTTAACCCACTGAACCACCAGCCCCAATGTGTTCTCTTCACTACCAGAATTTGTGACCAATTGACAGATGAAAAAGGAGGCAGTCAAGTGAAAAACAATAGGTCTTAGACCTGCAAGAAATTCGAATTAGATGAATTCAGCTACTCAGGCACTGTTTCACATTTTCAGATCTCTGGAGAAATGGGGTAAGCCTTTTTACAGCATGTAAAAGAGAAGACGATAACACATAATATGTGTAAGCATGTAAATATCAAAATATATCTCATTAGTTGCTAAGACACACAGGGCCTATTTTTTCTCTCAAATTCATGAGTATGTAGGAGCAATAAGGGAGATGTGAATGTATACTCTTCACTTCGAAGTCTTTTAGAAATCTAAAATATGACTTTCTATGGTTTGTGTCTCCATATTCCTTTATTGCCAGTTTGAACAAATCCACAGGCTTTGATTCAAAAGTAATATATCCTATTATTTGGAAAAATGATGTTTATTTTTGTTCTCTCACCCTTAGCAGGTGGTTTCATTTTAGCACACTTCAGAGTTATAATTTCATGCTTATTAAAAACATTTATTATGATCTACATAGATGAATGAAACTTTTCTTTTATTGAATTATTTGCCAAAAAATCTGTTATTTTTAAAAATGTATTTCCTTTGAAGGGTTATTTTAGAGCGTTCAGAGAGGATCTAGGAGTGTGGTATTATGCAGTTTTTAAGTAGGTCTGAAATGGTTATTTATATGATTGTTTCTTTAAGGCTTATGTATATTGTCCATTATATGCTATAAAATATTTTGAAAGTAAATTTAAGGTATGTTTTACATAGTTTATTTTTTGGAAAAAATTATTGAAATGGCTTATAAAATTCAGTATACTCTCAACATTAATTTATTCTGAAATTTAACAATTGTCTACTGAACCCATTATATGGCAGATATTACTTCAGACTACACTGGTCAATGAAATACTTGGCTTTGTAGAACTTTTATTTTAATGGGTGAGATAATTAAAAGTTATAAACCTTAATAAAAATTGCATAGTGCATTCAAAAATGATGAGTACAATGGGGAAAAAGAAAAATTCGATCAGGGTGAGAAAAATCAAGGTTGCTAGGCAGGGGGTGGGGAGTTAAAATTTTTAATAGGAAGATCAGGGTAGTTACAATGAAGCTGACAATTGAACAAAGGTATGGAAAGGTGATGAATTTGCCCAGACAAAGGAATTGGCTATCTTGAAGGCCATAAGGTTGGATCATGCCTGGCATATCTGAGGAATAGCAAGGAGGCCACTGTGAGTGACTGAAGAGTAGCAGGGAAAGAGCTCACAGAGGTTAAATGAGTGGCTAGATCATGTAAAAGCTTAGAAGTCATTGTAAAACTCTGGCTTTTATATTTGGAAACTTACTGTGTGATAGAATTTCTGCTAATACCTGAGAGTTCAAATGTCCATAAAAGTTCAAGGATTCTTATTCTAGTAAGACAGAATAAAGAAAAAGAGTTCATATTTTCACATGGTGTAACAAATGCTCGGAGATCCAAGTGTAGGAAGCTATGGGAGCACAGAAGAAGGCACTAAAATCTCACCAATATATTTGATGACTGTGACTATATATACATTTGTATTTTCTAGATTTTTTATAGTCATGGAATCACACAGTATATACTATTCATTGCCTGGCTTTTCTTTTCTCAGCATCATTACTTTGAGAATCTCCAATTGTAAAAAGTTCATTTTGATGTTGAATAGTAATCTCTTTAATAAATAGATCATAATTTGTCTTTGCTCTATTGATGGATATTGATGAACATTTCCACTGTTTTCAATTCTTAAAACTAAAGCTGCTATGAAATTCATATACAAGTCCTTGTATGAACATAGGGTTTGTTTCTCTTGGTGAAATGCCTAGAAGTAAAATGGCTATTTGTGTAACTGCAACATATTTTGCATTTAAAAAAATTTTCAAACTATTCTCCAAAGTGGTTGTATCATGATATATGCCAACAACAGTTTAGATTTTTTGTTGCTTCTCAATCTAGCTCAGACCAAGTACAATTAACCTTTATAATTTTAGCCATTCTAATAGATATGTAAGCATGTCTCATTATGATTTTAATTTGTATTTCTTTAATGTCTAAATGTTGAGAAATTTGTCATGTGCTTATAACCATCCATATCCTTTTGGTGACATGTCTCTTCCATTATTTCCTTCACATGTAAAATTGGATACTCTGTGTGGTTATTAGTAAGGTTTTTTATTTTTATTCATTTTTTAATTATTAGAGTAGATGTCCATGATCAGATATATAATTTGCAAATCCCTTCTCCTTCTTTACGGTTTCTCAAAGGAGCTTTGATAGCTGTGCCTTTCAAGAAATATGCTACTTCTTTCCTGGTACACGGAGGTATGACTAGAACATTATCAATGTTGACCTTTGCAAAGAAAATCATGGCTTAAGGTATATGTAGTCTGCAGTTGTTGGGAGTGTTCACCATCCTTGCTTCTAACTCATCTCTCACTGCCCACATATTCAGATATAGGGGAATATTGATTGACAAAATATTAATTGCCAAATAATACTAGTTAGAGAATAAGAAAAATTCAGGCACCTGATTTTATAATATTACTTAAATAATATAAGTTTTTATAAGTGCTATTAGAAGTAAATTCCTCATAACTTTAATCACACGGAATGATGGAATCCTAGATTATTTTTTCTTGTTTTTACTAAGAAAATGATCATGCCTCAAGTATATTAAAATGGAATAGGGAAAATTAAAAATTGTTTTAAGTTGATTTGCGTGTTTTGTGCATATGTGAGAAAGTGAGAGAGAAAGAGAAAGAGAGAAAAAGAGAAAGGGAAAGACAGAGAGGTGGCTGCAGTGAATTGATGAGTTGCAGGATACATTTTCAAGTTTTGTCTTTTGCTTTCTACATTTCCTTTTCCTTAGGTTCAACAGAACAATCAGTAATATCTCAGATGCCTGCTGGTAACATCAGCAGAAAGAGTTAGAGGTTCCCAGAAAATTAAAGATGAGATATAGTTTTCCTGACATAAGAAAAGTCATTTTTTGTCCCCAGCTGTTTTCAATGATCTATACCCCACCTGTGTACTTGCCCAAGCACACTTCTTCCAAAACTTCCTGGGAGGTTCTTACAAAGAAATGCAAAAACCTCACTAGTTAAGGATTTTGAGGGAACAAGGCAATGGGAAAACTAACAGTCACCACCAGACCAGGAAATAGCCTAAGCTATTGAGACAATAAATCAGTGGTAAAACTCCTAGTGCTATTTCAAAAGTAATCAAGGCCTTGCATTTCTTGTCCCAGAAAATGAGCCCAAGACCCCATCTAGTTTATATCTGCTCTTGAAGCCTGCAGAGTCCCTTTCCCTTGTCCAAGAGTTACCTCTGCTTTATTCTAACGTTGAAGTTTCTGCCCTCGGTGGAATACAAGCTTCATTGAGGTGAACATGCAATTCATATTGCACAAATACATATGTGGCTGTGCATGCATCCACAACCTTATGACCAACCATACACGGGATAATAAAACTTTCCCTTCTGAGTATTCATCTTAAATACTAAATAAAAATCTCTCTCCTGTTCAAACAGTCAAGGCTTTGGAACTTATTCCCTGTGATCTCCTTGTATGTTGTAAACAAAGATTCCTTTGTTTGACAACTCCACCTGTCTCTGTGATTCACCAAAGACTGACCTCAGTTAGTTCAGTTACTGTAATGGCTTTCACTACTCTAATTCTACCTCTGCAAGTCTCCAAAATTAACTATTTTTTTCTCCCAATTCCGCATGTTCTTGGCTTTAAACTGCAACTCTGAAGAGATGATTTGCTTGTTAAAAAAAAAAAAAATCAAGAAAAGGGAGTAGTAGTCAACATTGTTACTTTGAACTTCCTGCCCTAAGGGGCTCTCCTGTTGTTTCTCTTTGACTTACTTGACTGAAAGGACAGAAATTTGGCAATACATCACTCCCCAATCCAGATTACTGACAGAACAGTTTATACTCTTGGAAAAATATTAGTTTAAAAGATCACATAATTAAATACTAAAGCATGTAGTGTAATATAGTGGTTTACAAGAAATATATTTTGGTCATCTGAATATTTGGTTTTCAACCATGGCTACTGACTCACAGCTCCTAAAACTCTTGGAATTTCCTGTGATACATCAGGGTGAGAGAGGTGTGTTTCTTTATGTTAATGAAGTGACCTTCAGACCTCACTCAAGGCAAGGGCTGTTTGCCTGAAGGACCAACCACTTGGTGAAAGCCTTCATAACTTTTTGCCCAACATGCCTCCCCTTCCTCCCAATTCAGGATTATCTGGGGAGGGAAGAGGAGCTGGAGATTAGATCAGCAAATGACAATGATTTAGTCAGTCATGACTATGTCATGAAGCCTCCACAGAAAACCTGAAAGGACTGGGTTCAGAAAGCTCTTAGTTTGTTAAATGTATGAAAAGGCAGGAAGAGTGGCAGTCTTCCAGAAGGTAATAGAAGCTCTGTGCCCATTCTCCATACCTTGCCCTGTGCACTTCTTTATCTATCTATTGATTTAAATCTTCTAGTATATCTTTTAATAAGCTGGCAAACATAAAGTAAGTATTTTTCTGAGTTTTGTGAGTCCCTGTAGCAAATTAAAAGAACGTAAGAAGTAGGCCACTGGGACCTCCAACCTGTAGTTGCTCAGTCACAAGCACAGGTAATAACCTGGGGCCTACAGTGAGACTGGCATCTGAGGTGGGGTTGGAGATAGTCTTGGAGGACTGATCCCTTAACTGATGAAATCTTACGCTATGTTGAGGTAGATAGTGTCAGAATTTAGTTGAATTCTTGGAGATCCTGCTGTTGTCTGAAAATTATTTGGCATTGTTGGTATGATGTCCTAAAACCCAAAAAGATATAGCTACCTCAAAATAAGAATAAGGTTGACAGCTTATATATAATAAGTGAGTATATCAGGGGTTTAAAATATACCCAATAAATAATGTAAGGAAGTAAGGAAAGATTTTGAAATAAAAACAAGAATAAGAACCTAGTGCTACTAATAGATTAAATATATGTAATCTAGTTGAATTAAGAATACAATGGATAGAATACGTAATGGATTCAAGAGAGATAAGAAGTCACTTAAGGATATAGTCATCTGGATACCAGCAAAGCATTAAAATTATCAATATAAAAGAGGTGTAAGATGTAGGTGATGGGTGTGGAACAAAAGCTAGAGAAAAAATTAGATTTCCTTACTACTCATAGCCTGTTGACAAGTCCTTGAAGTTCCTCTGGGGACTCAGCTGCTTCCATGTGGACACATCCACTCAGGGCAAAAAGCATTCTTAGTCCACCCCCCAGGATACTGAAAATCTACTTTCACATGTAAAAATTACTTTGGAAACTTCTTTATCTCTACTCCCCACCCCTGCCCTCAAGATATACATTGGCAATCATCTCCCAAGCATATACCCACTGATACACATCAGAAGAGTCTCTTCCCTGAGTTTTTACTAAATAGTAATAAATGACCTTTCCCTAACAATAGCTAGCCCCCTCAAGGTCCTGGAAACCTTGTTTATAAAATACCTTGGAGGCTTGTGCTATCCCTAACCTCCTCCCAACATGAGAGTATATAATCAGCCACTCTTCATGACCCTCTCTCTCTACTCCAAATAAATAAATATTGTTTAAATAAAATAAAATAAATGACTTTTTTTAATGAAAGAAGAAAAAGGAAAGAAATATTTGAATATTAATGTACATCTATTTCTCAAGCATAAAATAGTCAAGACACTGGATTAAAACTTACATACAAGAAAAGAAAGAAAATATTCATAACTATAGTTGACTCTATTAATCCCAAACTAGGGCATACATACCAAAGACAAAAAAAAATCATAAGTGTTAGAGAGAAAAAAAAAATTCATTAATAAAGAAACAAGAATCAGACTGACAGAAATTTTTAAAATAACATCAGATATAAAAAAGAATGAAGTAATAGCTGTATTATCTTGAAAAAAATAATAACAAATGTAAACATTTAGATCCTTATAAAATGTCATTGGAATAGGAAGGCATAATAAAAAAAAATATTTTCAGGAATACAGACCACAGATAATTTGCCTTACTTTGTGTAGGCAGCACTTAAATACTAATATTATTTTAACAGTTAAAATGTACACTATGACCTATGGGGTGTGGGAAATGAGGATGACCAAGTCATCTTGAAATAATTCAGTTTTATGAAAAAAGTAAAAAGTTCGAAAAAATGACTTGAAGAAAAGAGAGATAAAACATATGCATAATAAAAATAAATAAATAAATAAACAACTGGAGTGCCTGGGTGACTTAGTCGGTTCAAGTGTCTGCCTTCAGCTCAGGTGATGATCCCAGGGTCCTGGTATTGAGCCCTGCATCAGGCTCCCTGCTCAGTGGAGAGTTTGCTTCTCCCTCCCATTGAGAAAAAAAAATTTGACTTATTTATTTGAGAGAGATTATCTTTAAATTTTACTTATTTATTTGAGAGAGAGTGAGAAAAGAAAAACATGCACACAGCAGGGGGAATAACAGAGGGAGAGGGAGAAGCACCCCACTGAGCAGGGAACCCCCTGAGGGGCTCTATTCCAGGACCCGGGTATTATGACCTGAGCTATTGGTAGACACTTAACTGACTGAGCCACTCAGGTACCCCAATGCATACAATCTTTAAAAATAATAATAATAATAATAAATATTTCAGATAGTATGATTTTTTTAATGTAAGACTTGGTATAAAAACAGGATGACATACTTGTCTAAATATAGCAAAAGACTTTGATAAGTTTAGATGCAGTAGTACATGAAAAATTTAACTTCTTTCATTAACTGATAATTTAATTAGATTAAATTAAGAGACATCAAAATTTAGAGAATCTAATAGTCCTGATCTATTAATAAATGTAGCCATCCTGGCCCCAAAACAATAGTCTTCAGTAAGTATATAAGCATAAGTTGAACATTTACACAAACAGGCCATTATTTAGGCCAGAAGTATATGCCAATAAATTCCTAGAGTTAAATATCAGGCTATATTTTCCAAGAATAAGGCAATAAAATTAGAAAACAATGACTAAAATATTAAATTCATATAATTGGAAGTTAACTTCATACCGAAAAAGAAATAATACAGCTAATTCAGAAATTTTTAGAATTACAGTACTTTGGTAATATCAACTCTCAAAATGAGTAACGGACAGGTGGGGCTAGGGAGGAAGAGATCCATAGGGAAATTTGTGAACAGGCTCTCAGAAATCCCCAAAATGTGGTGTGGGAAAACCAGAGTAAAGAGATAAATTGGACCACCCTACCCCAGGGAAGAGCACCCAGATCTAGGCGTGTGGGATGGAGGACCACCCTGCCCTAGGTGTATGGGGTGGGTGTCTCTATGATAAACACCTGTAACCAAAAAAAGAATAATCAGACCCTAAAAAGGAGGTAAGCCATTGCAGCAGTTATTGATAGAGATGTTAAAAGGATTAAAGTTGCCTGGTTACCTTTTTATAAAAAATAAACCCTGAAGGCACTCATTGTTAACTGTGTGGGGACCCCTCTTAGTTGTGAGAGCTTTTTCTATATATTCACTTGATAAACTTCTGTCACTTACTCACTCTCCATTGCCCACGAGATTCCTTCTTTGACTCCAAGAGACAAGAACCTAGCTCTCCCACATCATTCCCTAGAGTTAAGTATCAGGCTATATTTTCCAATGATAAGGCAATAAAACTAGAATAGAATGACCAAAATATTAAGTCCATGTAACTGGAAGTTAACTTTATACCTACAAAGAAATAATACAGCTAATTCAGAAATATTTAGAATTACTGTACTATGGTAATATCATTTGTGAAAATAAGTGATAATAATTAAAGGTATGAAGGAAATCTAAAGAAAAACAAAACAATACAACAAAAACACCAAAGCATAAAGCAACAAAACAATACAAAACGAATATAAAGGCAAAACATAAGAACGACAGCAGTAATAACAAAATATTATAGAAACAAACAAATTTTTGGAATAGACTAATAAGAAAGATTTGACCAATGAGTACTGGTCAGGAATACTCAGAGATGATGAAGATAAAATAAAATACTAAATGAAATGTATAAAAACTAAATTATAGACCTAAGAGACTGATTAACAATGCTTCTAGAAAAAGAGTCTAATTTTAAGACAATAAAATTAGTAGCACCATAGAGAAAACTGTATTTGTGACATAGGGGATCAATTAGAGATGATAAAGTATTTCCTTAAATATGAAAGATAACAATTAGACTCAGTGGCTCAGTCAGCTAAGCCTCTGCCTTCACCTCAGATCATGATCCCAAGGCCCTGAGACTGAGCTTGACTCCCTGCTTGGTGGGGAACCTGCTTCTTCTTTTCCCTCTCCCTCTGCAGCTTCCTCTGCTTGCACTTGTTCTCTCTCTCTCTCTCTCAATAAATTAAATTTTGAAAGTTAAATAAATTAAGAAATAAGCATCAAAGATTAATCCATAAGGTAAAAATATTTATTAAAGTGATTAATTAATTTACATTAAAATTAAATATTTCCTTGCAATTAAGTACAGTGTGGAGAAAAAGTTAATAGACAACTGACATAGGAAGGAACAATACTTAAAATATTTAAAACTGACAAGGAATTATTAGATTTAGACTCCATGATGATCTCTATGTATGTGCATATAAAACACCTTAAAATACTTTGTAGGAATGTGCTACAGGAAATTAAAGAGACAGGGAGATAAAGGGGGAAAAAATAGCTCAACTTGAAATGACTAGTTGGTTGCCACTGTGTTTTATTTACATTTTCCACCACTTTTTTGGTCAATGCAATTATTTTACATGTATCTATTATTATCTTGTAGGACATGTTACACTAATATCATTATTAATGAAGTTGAGAATAAGAATATGATGCCTCATTTCATCATAATTGTTAAAAATGATCCCTAAGCTGGTAAATGCAGGAAGCCAAAAACAGAAATAATAATTCGCACCAGTTCAAAAGCTTGTCCACCTGGAACCTGTAAGAAAATCCAGCTAGGTCCTGAAAATAATGAGTGATTTGAGGAAACTGGACAGGGATATAGATTTCCAGATGCTTTTTACTTAAAATGGCAATAGCAACTTAGACAATGTAATGGAAAAAATCTATTAATTGGCAGTAGGAAAATTATTAAAAAAATATAAACCATAAGACAATGAACTTGGGAAAATTATGAAGAATCTACATAAACATAAAAAGAAACAATATGTATTTGCCAAGGCACATTCCCATTTAAAAAAATAAGTTGAAAGGGGAACAATATGCCATAATACATATATCAATGTTTTCCATAGAAGTTTAGTATAAAAAATAAACATTTTAAATAATTTATTTGGAAATTGATATCACATATCTGAAAAACTTGGAAGAAGAAATGGATAACCATGACTAAACAAATGTAGCAGAAAAATGATTTACAATAATAGATAAAAAGCTATTCAAAAATGCAGTGAATATTGGCCAAAGCTTAGAAAAATCGATAAAATATAAAATGTAAAATGAATTCATGCATGAAAAATAGAATCCCATTAAATCTAATTTGGAAAGAACTAATATATTTTTTTTTTTTGCCTGAATCTGCTCTGCCTTTCATTAGGCAGGACATTGACCAAGCCCACTGAGCTCCTCTCTCAATGCCCAGTAATAGTAAAGTCAGGGACATTAATTACTTCTGGGATGAATTTTAACCACTGTGGATAGGATGCAGAAGCCAGTGGTTTAAACAGATTCTTTCTTGTTTCAGGAAAATTATTCTGAGATGTATTCTGTGCATTAGGATTGATGCTCAGTTGTCCACAATCATTATCCACTCAGTCTGAACTCATATATGTTTCTCCTGGACCACTTAGCTCTTCTCATTCTCTCCTCTTCCACGTGATCAAATCCCAAAATAATTATTTAGGTTGTGTATGCAAGTCCTGATTTTGAAGGGAAACTCAGTTACAGAAAGAGATGAAAATAAAGATACAGGGAAAAAAATGGTGCACTTGGGTGACTCAATTAGATAAGCATCGGACTCTTGATTTCAGCTCAGGTTGTTATCTCAGGGCGATGAGATGAAGCCCCTATAGGCTCTGTGCTGGGCAAGGAGGTTGCTTAAGATTCTCTCTTCTTATCCCTTTCCTTCCACCCCTCACCTCCCATGCTGTCTTTCTCTTAAATAATAAGCACTGCTAAACTATCTTAGATTCTGTACCTTCTCTCCAGCCATGAAACTATCACTGTCTTTAACTCTTGAAAACTTCATTAGACAAATTAATGTGGTGAAGGAAGCAATAGGAGAAAGCCTATTAATCTGATGAGCATGGAACTGAACAAACCCTATAGATACTTTCCCTTTGATTTCTAGCCCATCAATACCTACAGTGAGTCACATACACTCAAGATGATTGTTTTTATTGTATACCTCACATATTCATTAATTCTTGACTCGGTATCATTTCGTTGAAGTGTTAAACTATGGTAATAAACAAACTTTTAATTAACTTTTCCTCCTTTGATACAAATATAACTTGCACTTGAGCTTTAGCTAATTTTATGTTCTAAAATTGCCAAAACAAAATGATCAAGGTTTCTAGATTATTTACTGTATTTTCTACTATATAATATTGTTCTATCTCTTCTGTATAAAGAAAATGAATGCTTGGGGCTCTTGGGTGGCTCAGTGCGTTAAAGCCACTGCCTTCTGCTCAGGTCATGATCCCAGAGTCCTGGGATAGAGCCCCACATCAGGCTCTCTGCTCAGCAGGACCCTGCTTCCCTTCCTTTCTCTCTGCCTGCCTCTCTGTCTACTTGTGATCTCTGTCGGTCAAATAAATAAATAAAATCTTTAAAAAAAAAAGAAAATGAATGCTGATAACTAAATGAATGCTTTATTGAAGAAATTAAATATGGCAATAGCATTTTATTTTATCATGCTTTACATATTAAACTACAATATTATATCACTGGTCTACAAATAATCTACTCACATAGTCATTTGGAAGCTTTTAGCAAAAGAATTCTTCCTCCTGATTGTAGTATAAAAGCCACAGAAATATACAGAAGACTCCTAGGATAGAAAGTTAAATCGAGTTATCCGTGATGCCTTGAGTAGGACCTGACCTATGTATGTCCTGGGATGCACTAGTAACTGTTACATGTGATAGGATTATATTTAATATATACAGTTTCATTTACTTCACAAAGGAGATATAAATTTGAGAATAAAATATTTGATGAATCTATAAAGTCTATATCTATTTGTAACCAATGTGGTAGAATTAAGATGTTAATTTGAAAAACAAATTTCATTGAACACATACACATATTCAATTGTTTTTATATATATAAGCAGCATTATTTATTTATGTAAATAAATGCATTGTCAGTAAAATCCATTTACTTATCAATCATAAGGGTAATTTTAAGTACTAAGAATAAGAAATATGTGAAAAGATAAGTGTTCAAGAGTGCAGTTTGTGGTAATTAATACAATATGATAGGCTCATAAAAAAGATATATTACTTGAGCTTAAAAGCTTCTGTAATTAAGCGATGACCACTTGAAATTTGCAATTAGTCTTGCTGCAGTTTTTCCTTGCACTTAATGAACTTCCCTAAGTTCATTAAGAATTTCTGTGAATGTCCTTATGTTTAATCTCATTCATAGATTCCACTGCTGCTCACAAAACAAAGCCAAAAAGAGAGGTAACTCTATGTGGCACTCCATCCACAAGCAATATATTCATAAATAATTAAAAAGCTCTCTACTTCATTTGTTACCCATTCAGCTGATAATTTAAATGAGTAACTGAGGCCATTTTATCAGCACTTTTAATAGAATGCGACTCAGAAACTTCACAGTGTTATTTAAGAAGAAATACTCATGTGTTAAGGTTTTTATTTTTTTTAAATCAACAAAATAATTTTCAAATATTAAAAGCAAATGTCTCCTTTTCGTCCAAGTTTCCTTGCTATGTCAAAGTTATAAATAAATACATTACAATCGTATTTTGAGTAGTAGATAAAAACAAATGTTTTGAAACTGTCTGTGGGTTGAGTGTCTGGCTTAACTTGTATAAATATCTGAACTCAATGTATTTAGACTTTATTGGATGGTTTTTTTAGACTATTTAAAAACACATGCTCAGATAATGACATTATTTTATTCATTTTAATAAATAAATTATTTTATTTAATTATGTTTAGATATTTATTTATTAAATTAATTATTTAATATTTAATAATCTAAATTTGAAATATTTTAAATTCTAAAAACATTTATTTAATTAAATTGATATATTTCATATAAATATTTAATAAATTATTTAATCATTATTATAATTATTCAAGACATTATGTATTGTGTAATAATTGCATTTTAATAAATAAATAAATGTATTAGTTATATTATTTTATTTTATATTATTTTATTTTATTTAGTTGACAAAGAGAGGGAGAACGCAAGCAAAGGGAGCTGCAGGCAGAGGGAGAGGGAGAAGTAGGCTCCCAGCTGAGCAGAAAGTTCAACCTGGGGTTCCATCCCACGACCCTGGGATCACCACCTGAGTCGAAGGCAGATGCTTAACTGACTGAGCCATCCAGATGCCCAAGGCTTTGTATTCTTCGCTTCTAAATATTGATGCTGCTTCATCTCTGGTGTTAGTAAATTGATGTGGAGAATTCATATCAAAGAATTGATAGTAGCTGTTAAACAGAAACATGTAATTTAGGGGAAATAAAAAAGAACAGAAGGAAGAGAAAGGCCAAAAGTCAAAAGCACATTAATATAAAATTTAATTCGATAAATAAAGCTGATATTCCTGAAGGGGGCTTATAAAAGAGCTGCAAAGAGCTGATCGGATTAGGAAAATTGTCCACTCCTGGTCATTTCATAATTTTAAACTATTCCTTATTAATAAATATACTTAGTTCCAGAAACACAACCACATAAGGACATTTCCACCAAGATTCCTCTAACAGCATTTACAAACTAGACGTTCAAACAATGTAGTTCGTTACATGTTGCATCTGTATCTTAAAGTTTAAACACTTTCTGTGACACATTTTCTAACAATTAAAATATATATATATATATATATATATATATATATATATATATATATTTTATCCCTAAATGGAAAAATATAATATATATATATATATATATATATATATATATATATATATATATATAAACCTTAACCCTAAATGAAACATTTCTTTGTTTATTAGCTTAAATAGGTAAAGTAGCAACAACAACAACAACAAACAGCTAATATTATAGATGTAGGAACAATTTACCTTTCATTCATTGCTATTTTCTAAAAATTCCTATTTTATTTTTTTCTCAAGTCTGTCATAATAATTTTCTAAATCTCCTGCCTTATTCAATTTTTTTCTTTTAGTGGAAATCTCTATTTCATATTTATTTTCTCTTCCTCCACTCTTTGCTCTAATAATTCAATGTATTATTAGATTTTCTGTTTTTCTCTTTATCCAGATATATCTTTTCTTTCTTTCTTTCTTTTTTAAATAATTTGATTTGCTGGCATTTTACATCAGTACATGCTTTCTTATGGATGTTAGAAATGTCTGTGGAACTACTAGAAGAATGAACTTTTTTACCTTTAAGAAGTTTACAGTCTAGAGTGCCTGGGTGGCTCAGTTGGTTAAGTGTCTTCCTTCAGCTTAGGTCATGATGCCAGGGTACTAGGATCCAGTCCTGCATCAGCTGCCTGCTCAGCAAGGAGTCTGGTTCTTCCTCTCCCTCTGCCCCTCCCTCTCTCTCTCTAATAAATAAATAAAATCTTTAAAAAACAGACTTACTGAAATCTGAGACTGAATTACTAAATTCAGTCTTAATATAAGACAGCTAAACAAAGCAATGATCACAACTGGAATATTTAGTCAGATCATGGTTTAACATTTTTGGTTGACACAGGACCTCTTTCAGTAACAACTTTCCCTAAATATCAATTTCTTTTTAAGGCAAAAAATTTTGACAAGAAATCCAGATCCTTCTCATCATTTTCATATCAATTTAATGTGACATCCTCGGAGTATATAATCAAATATGTAATTATTCTATCTGTTGCCTTGTATATTGCCTGTATCTTTTTCAGACTCAAAGTTCCATTGAGGTAGAGTTTTTTTTTTTTTTAAGCAGAGATTTTTAAAGTGTTTGATATATACAAGATGCTTAATAAGTGTTTACAAAACCTATGTATTTCAGAAGCCTTAAACAATCTGTAAAATAATGTAGGTGATATTAGTAGTCATATCAAACAATTTTTAGGTTTCAGTCATGTAAATAAATACATTTGTCAGAGACAGAGAAACATACAAATGATCTGGGTCCAGTAGGATAATGCTAGCATGTGTTGTAAATTCTCTTATATGAACTTATTCTTGCAAGAATTGGTTATGTGGCAGAAAAAAAGGTATCACTATCTTATACTTTATTATTTAAAGAGATTTATGGAAGTTGTTAATTTCTTACAGTACCCCTTTGTTTCAGTGGACCCAATTTCCGTGGTAATGGTGAGAGGAAAGTAGGCAATTTAGGCAGCAGCAAAAATCTCCTACAAGGCACTATAAAATAAGGCTTGTTCTAGATCATGGGTCTGTCCAAAGGGGGAATGTTAAGGGGTAGAATGGATGATGGATGCATTGTGGACTTATAACTATAAGATTAATACTGTTGTGCCCCAATAATGTGTCTATGATTAAAGGAGCGAGACTGATGTAAAGCGAAGGTCAAGCAAAGCTTTATTTCATGCCAAGCATCAAGAATCTAACAGAATGTTCGGGGCCACACCTCTTATGAGAGAAGGCAACCCTTCGCTGCTTCACAGTCTAGCTTTTAAGGGCAAAGGCCATGCAGTCAGGCCTGGCCACGCACAGGTGACCAATGAGATTTTAACACACACAGGAAACTCCAAAGTGAGGCTAGGTGACCAATTGAGGTTCAATTTACCCTAGTATACACATTTGACCCAGCGTATTACACCTTGATTAGGATTGGTGCCAAAAAGGTTCCCAAAGGGCGGAGGAGTGGGGCATACTCCTTAGTATCTAGGGAGACAATATGCAAACACCGCACCCCCCTCCCGCTGATTGATGTCTCCACCTGGCCTGACCCACCCTTGTATATGGGCTTTGTTACCTGGAGCTGATTTCCAGGACTTGTTTTTAAGTGAATCCCCTGGGGGAAGGGGAGCAAGGACAGTTTAAGGGTTAACCTCAATGGAAGCCTCTTGCTAAAATATAAAAATATAAAATAGGTCCTTACATTACAACAACTCAGTAGGGAAAGTCCCAGTGTGGTGATAAAAGAAGTGATGTAACATGCATTGCACATTTTATTTTTAAAACGTGTAAGTTGTATTTTTCCCTGCCATGACATCATACTTTATCTTCATCTCTGTCTACTAGTTTAAAACTAGTTAAACAAACTCAACAATTTTTTTAAAAAATATTTTTTTATTTATTTAAGAGCAAAAGCCAGAGAGAGAGAGAGAGAGAGAGAGAGAGAGAACGCATGAGCAATATGGGGCTCGATCCCAGGACTCTTGAGATCATGATCTGAGCCAAAGGCGTCTAGACACTTAACTGACTGAGCAAATGAGACTCCCACAAACTCAACAATTTTATAAAATTTTCATTTGTTGGGGTGCCTGGCTGGATCAGTCAGTGAAATATGTAACTCTTGATCTTGGGGTTGTACGTTTGAAATCCACCTTGGGTGTAGAGGTTTTTAAAAATAAAATCTTAAAAAAATTTTTTTTTCATTTTTTTATTTAAGCCATTGTATGGCAGTGTTGATCACTATATTGTACACCTGAAACTAGTATTAACTTTATTTTAACTAACTGGAATTTAAATAAAAACTTTAAAAAATAAAATAAAAATAATAATCATAAAAATAAAAAAGAGGAAAAATTATTTGGCAGGCAGTTTTCTTAATTGTATTATTATTAATTATTATCATAGTCTGTGTGTGTCGGTGGGAAGTGGCTGGTATTACAGTGAGTTCCATATCTGTGTTACACTGAGGTCCATGTCTATAGTCAGTCTTTTTTTTCTTCTTTTAATTTATTTTCAGTGATCCAAAATTCATTGTTTATGCACCACACCCAGTGCTTCATGTAATAAATTCCCTCCTTAATACCCACCACTGGGCTCACCCAACCACATGCCACCCTCCTCTTCAAAACCCTCAGTTTGTTTCTCAGAGTCCACAGTCTCTCATGGTTTGTCTCTCCCTCCGATTTCCCCCAGCACACCTCTCTCCATCTCCCAGTGTCCTCCACGTTATTCCTTATGTATTGAGTCTTATAAAAACTTTTATTTCTTTCCCTATTCTGCTTTGCATATGCTTACCTTAGATGTTAAAATGTTATAAACTTCTCCTGCCTGGTCCATTTTCGCTCTCTTATCTCATGATTTCTCATGCTCTCCCTGCCAACCCCACATGCCTTACAATATCTGGATATGACTAATTTCTTCCTGAGCTACTTTATTCTACTCTGCCATATGGTGGCCCTTCCCTCTTCTGTACCATAACTTCTATCCCCTGCATTTGGATTTAACAATACCTAATTCTTTTCACTACATCGGTATCTTTGAGGTCAATACTCAGTAGTGCAATCACTGGGTCATAGGCTAGCTCTATTTTACTGGAAAGAAGGGCCATATGCACCCCAGTGTTCATAGCAGCAATGTCCACAATAGCCATTCTGTTGAAAGAGCCAAGATCCCCTTCAACAGACAAATGGATGAAGAAGATGTGATCTATGGATACAATGGAATATCACCCAGCCATCAGAAAGGATGAATACCCAACTTTTGCATCAACATGGATGGGACTGGAGGAGATTATGTTAAGTGAAATAAGTCAAGCAGAGAAAGTCAATCATCATATGGTTTCACTTATTTGTGGAACCTAAGGAATAGCATGGAGGACATTAGGAGAAGGAAAGGAAAAATGAAGTGGGGGGATTGGAGGGGGAAATGAAACATGAAAAACTATGGACTCCAGAAACAAACTGAGGGTTTTAAAGATGAGAAGGATGTGGGGATGGGTGAGCCTGGTGATGGGTATTAAGGAGGGCACATATTGCATGGGGCACTGGGTGTTTTACACAAACAATGAATCATGGAACACTACTTCAAAAACTAATGATGTATTGTATGGCAACTAACATAACATAATTTAAAAAAAAAGGAGGGGGACAATACCTAACACTCAATCTTTGCTAGTTTCTTGTTTACCTCCTTTTAGGAGTAAGCTCAATAGTAGTTTTTTTTTTTTTTTTTTTTTTTTTTTTTTTTTTTTAAAGATTTTATTTATTTATTTGTCAGAGAGAGAGTGAGTGAGAGCGAGCACAGGTAGACAGAGTGGAAGGAAGAGTCAGAGGGAGAAGCAGGCTCCCTGTGGAGCAAGGAGCCCGATGTGGGACTCGATCCCAGGACGCTGGGATCATGACCTGAGCCGAAGGCAGCTGCTTAACCAACTGAGCCACCCAGGCGTCCCTCAATAGTAGTTTTTTGTTTGTTTGTTTGTTTTTGTCTCAACTAAAAGAAGAAAAATAATACACACTATTTTGAATACTTTTTGAACAGTGTACAAACGTTAGTCAAGTCCACAATGTCTCATCTCTTCTTCCTCCTAACATGGCTAAGTTGAAAAACCCTTTATCTGGGAAAAGATCATTCTCCTGCCACCTTGTGTAAGATTTTGGCTTTAGCTTAGATTATCCTTTCTTTCCTTTTCTGAAAACAAGTTGAAAATATTAATAGCCTCAGTTTCTTCTTCCAAAATATGACTGCTTCTTTACCAAGTGCAAAAGCAACCCATTTTGACCATAGTAAACGGCTTGGACCTACTTTGTTTGGCTCACTGTTTTAGTGAGACAAGTGGAGTGAAGATGACACACCATTTCCAAATGTATTAATAATTGGTAGACCATACTTCTAAATTGAAGTTTTGTTGCCATTAAACTACGACCAGACTCGCTATAATTACAGAGGTAAATTCTTTATATTTACTATATTTGAAATTACCATATAATACCAAAATAAAATTATGATTATGTGAAGAGTCTGTAATATTAAGAAGATGACTTTGAAATTATTGCTTATCTAAATGAAATTTCCCGTTTTATAATCTTGTATAAGCTTCCGTTGTCATTTCCTATTTAAAATCTATTAGAAGGCACTCTTATTTTCCCTTAAGTGGGAAGTCAAATGTGGAACATATTCATCCCAAAGGAACTGATTCTATATTCCACTGAAGACCAGGTGGCTTCCATGTGGCATTTTGCCTCTTGCATATTGTTCATCTCCTACAACAAACGGGGGTATGCTCTTTAGTAAACTAATTCAACTCAATTAGAGACATTGTCTACAAGGGATAACATCATAGAGACTAGAATCAGAATCATACTTTTGGGAAAATTGGGCCCAGGTTTTTTGTTTTGTTTTGTTTTGTTTTAAGATTTTATTTATTTATTTGACAGACAGAGACCACAAGTAGGCAGAGAGGCAGAGAGAGAGGGAGGAGCAGGCTCCCTGCTGAACAGAGAGCCTGATGCAGAGCTCGATCCCAGGACCCTGAGATCATGGCCTGAGCCGAAGGCAGAGGCTTAACCCACTGAGCTACCCAGGCGCCCCTGGGCCCAGGTTTTGATGGCTTCTTTCCTCAATCTTATAAAACCTATTTGAACTCTACTGGATGCCAGAACTGCTTAAAAATATTTGGTCCCTTGTAATTTTAACCTTCCAGTATTCAATGCACCTGATCCATGTAATATCCTATAGTATTTTTGTCAAATGAAGACTCTCAAAGTGTGCTTCTTGGGAGACACTTTTCAGTTGGTTGCTTACATTTCTGCATTTATTATTTGTTCTAGACCATCCTTTGAAGATGGTTGTATTGAATAGACTTGGAAGACAAAAATAGTATTTTTTTTAACTTAACCTGTTGTGTTTGCAAATATTATCTGCCTCTGTTTTGATTCTTCTTGTGGGAACTGAGGCTCAGAAATGATATATAACTCCCACCCCTACACACACACACACACACAAACACACAAACACACACACACACACACAAATACTGTTAATATTCTGGCTACCTCTATTGCTGTGAATAATAAACTATATTATTTCTGAACCATGAGTCTGCGTCTTCTATCAACACCCAAGAAACCACGGCAGACACATACACCAGCTTTCAAATAAGGGAAAATAATCTCAGATGCTTTATATTTTTGATAGTGTTACCTACTTCTGAACATATGACTGAACACATATAAAGCTGGAGCCATGACCATTTAGAGCTTCTTCTGTGGAAGAACTATGCATTCACTAGTAAACAAAAGTAGTTTCATCTTTTTTTTTTTTTTCCTCCTGGACACCATTTCCTCTCTCACACTGTTGCTCAAATTGGATGGAGTCTAAGGTCCTTTGAGGAAATTTTTGTTTAATGACTCAAAATAAAATAGGAAGAGTCTAAAGTGCTAAAAATAATTCTAGATAAAAGGTATAAGATCATGCCAGAAAGGATAGTAATTTTATCTAACAACTGCCTGTTCACCCCTTATTTGTTCATTAACTAATCTCCAAATTCCTGACTAAATCCCTTTTGTAAGCCAGAATGTGAGCTAAAAACTGGGATTTTTAAAAAGTTTTCATTTGAAATCCAGTTAGCTAACATATATGGTTGTATAAGTTTCATGTGTACAATATAACATATAGCACTCAGTGCTCATCATGACAAGTGCTCTAATTAACCCCCATCACTTATTTAATCCATCACTCCTTTCAGATCCCCTCAAGTAACCATCAGATTGTTCTCCGTAATGAAATGCCTGTTTCTTGCTTTGTTCTCTTTCTATGTCTTATTATTTTCCCCTTTGCTTGTTTGTTTTGTTTCTTTTATTCCATATATGAGTAAAGGTATTTGTCTTTCTCTGACTGACTTATTTCACTTTTAGCATTATACTGTCTAGTTCCACCCATGTTATTGCAAAGGGCAAGATTTCAGTCTTTTTTTATGGCAGAATAATATTCCATTGTATATACATACCACTTATTCTTTATTTATTCATCAATTGATGGATACTTGGGCTCTTTCCATATCTTAGCTTTATAAATAATGCTGCTATAAACATAGGGGTGCTAGCATAACTTTGAATAAGTTTTCTTATATTCATTGGGTAAATACACACCAACAGGATTGTTGGATCACAAAGGACTTCTATTTTTAAATTTTATGGAAATTCCATACTGTTTTCCAATATGGCTGTATCAGTTTGCATCACCACCAACAGTTCACAATTGTTACTTTTTCTTTTTTTTTAAGATTTTATTCATTTGACAGAGAGAGATCACAAGTAGAGAGAGAAAGGAGGGAGCAGGCTCCATGCCTGGCAGAGAGCCCGATGTGGGACTTGATCCCAGGACCCTAAGATCATGACCTGAGCTGAAGGCAGAGGCTTAACCCACTGAGCCACCCAGGCAAGTGTTACACCCCCACAAGTGTTACTTTTTCACATCCTCTCCAACACCTTTTGTTTCTTGTAGTGTTGATTTTAGCCATTCTGACAGGTGTGAGGTGGTATCTCTTTCCAGTTTTGCTTTGCAATTTCCTGATGATACATGATGATGGACATCTTTTCATGTATCTACTGAACATTTGAATGTGTTCTTTGGGGAAACACTTGTTCATGTCTTCTATCCATGTTTTTATTGGATTATTTGTTTTTGGATGTTGACTAAAAACTGGATATTAAGTAACACACAAGACAGGTTTCCTTGAGCTTAAATTTTATTTGCAGGAGTATCATTAACAGGAAAAAATATGCATATGTGTATATACAAGTGTGTTTATGTACACATCTATCTATCTATCTATCCTCTATCCCCTGTCTTCTAATTATGGTAAATCCTGTAAGGTGGGGAATGGGATCGTCTGAAGAAATATGCTGCTGGATATGTTGGGTAAGCAAATTTAATTGCACTCAGATGCATTGGATATAAGTGAATCACTCAAATGAGTTATTTAATATTATATAGAAACAAATTAAAATTTTATGTAGTTGAAAATAGTAGGTAATTAAAATAATTTTAGTTGTTTGTTGTTTTTGTGTCTTTTTTTGTTTATATATACTATGGTGTGAATGTTTATGTCTCCCAAAATCATATTATGAAATCTAACTCTGGAAGTGATAGTATTAAAACATAGGGGCATTTGGGAGGTGGTTAGGTCATAAGTGGGATTACAGTCCTTTTAAAGGAGACCCCAGAGAGTTCTCTTGATTCATTCATCATGTACGTTTACAGTGAGAAGATAGCCATCTATGAGGAAGTGGGCTCTCCCTGGATCTGCCCATTCCTTAATCTTGAACTTCTCAGTTCTAGAACTGTGAGAAATAAATTCCTGTTCCTTATAAGCTATTAAGTCTATATCATGTCCGATATAGCAGCCTGCATGCAGAAGGACACTATGACCTAAAACGAGAGCAATTGAAAGACCCGCGGATCCCCTTACCCAAGAATCCAACACTGCCACTGGATGCAATCAGCAAGAGGTTCTTTATTGTTACGCAGTTTTCTGGGTTTCCCTCCTATCATGAATGATGTCGCAGACAAGGGAGGGGGGGGGGATCTTTCCCCTGCTGTCCTGTTTGCATCCCTCACGGGAATTTAGGAGCATCTTAGCTAAGGCTTGTCCGCATAAACCCCGGACCAGTCTACTCCGTGGAGTAGATGACCGTTATGCCATATGACGTCCCTCGAGACTCAAGGTGCAGCCCACTCAGACTTGGTAGCCGAAGTGGTGGAGCCATACAGACACATTCACACAGTCAGGCACTCTTCAGATTCAAACAGGTTGGATACCCTCCCCTTCTGGGCATCTCTGGCTAATGGGAGGTGATCAGTCTCCCCTTTCACTCTTTACAGATTAGAGTGAGTTTCTATGGTTACAGGCAATGGAGGATGGTAACAGGGTGTTTTTGCAGTCCCTCAAGGTTGGGCTGTTTCCTTAATCTCTCAAGGCCAAATGGCCCTTATACTAGGAAGTATAATCTGTGTGGAGGCAGGTCAGGAGAGTGCTAAATTACCTTGAAGGCTGTTTTTCTTTCCTTTTTTAGTCTGTCCTGACCATATCTAAAATTTCTTTTGTGAAGATTTCCGTTCACAAACATTCTACAACTTTCCTTTGCATTCAGGTTTTGTCCCAAGCCATTTCCTTCCAAACAACCATCTCATTTAGGACAAAATTACCTTCCCTTACCTTCAACAAAATGTATTCCCATTCCTTAAATCTTTCTTACATATCTCCTACTTTCCTACATAAAGTTTCCCTTTATTTCCATCAGTCTTAGTTCCACTAAGCAGAACCTTGTATTCTTAGAAACACCTTTAGTTATTAACCAATTGTGAACTGTTACAACAGAATTCTTCAGGTGACAAATTTATGAATCAGTTAAGTGGCAAACAAGTTTACCAACAGATTTAAATACTCTTAGTTTCTTTACAGTAAGAAGTCAAAAGCACAAACCTACATTCAGTAATTAACGACTTAGCATTTTATCCTGTTTGGTTAAGACCTAGATGTCCACAATTCAATTCCATTTGTCATCCAAGCAAAACTTTAAAACTTTCAGGTTACCAAAGACTTTGAAAGCTACTTTAGCAATTACCCATTAGAACTTTGAGACAACAATTAACCATCAGTTTCGTCATTTCTTTGCTAACCAATTTTAACAAGTAACACAAGCTTACTTGACCTTCAGTAAATTTTGAAGTTTCACATTTACTGCTGATAACTTAAAAGACAGGTCTTAATTAAACCAACAAACTTAACTTAGTTCCAATAGTGATTTATGTTCCACCTGGGCCCACTCCACTTTGAATGTTTACCTGAGACATGCGTGGGAAGATCTGGAGTGGGGAGTGTTAGGTCCAGGGGTGCTCTTCTTGCTCCTTTACAGTGGAGAGAGAAGGAGCCGTGGTGCATGATCTAGAGGCCAGTCATGCAGGTTGCACGCGCGTTGGTACAGAAACACGTAAGGGGGAAACAGAAGAAACAAAGCGCCGCCAGGAGGCAGAGAAGGGATTCTCGGTTTTGGAGCTCCTAAGCCCCAACAGAGGAGCAGACAACATGCTTTCCCACCAGCAAGGGGGGAGGGGTAAAGCAGTCTAAGTCGGCCAGAGAACACAGGGAAACTTCCCCGAAACAAAGAGAGTTTCGGCAGCTGCTTGGGAATATTCCTTATAGTCTCTGTCTCGAGTTAGACCAACCCCAGTTGGCTCCAGTAATAGCCATTAACACGGGAAATGAATGAGGGAGAAGCCCCATTTTAGACTCAAAGAAAACACCAAGGACAACGAGTAGAACACACAAAACAATTAACAAAAAGGTCGCTGCGCGGTTTCGGTATACTACCGAAAGAATGGTTTCCACCAGCCCAGGGAGCCTCGAGATCTCCCTGCGGTGGACAGACTCCGTCCAGAGCCGAGGGATTCCTCTGGAACGGACAGACGGACGTAGCCCTCGGACAGATGAGGGGCCCCCAAAAATTGGGCCCCTCGACACCCTGGAGCGTCCCCCAGGGTTGGCAGGGGAGAAGTCTGAGCTCGTCAGCTCCTTCTCAAGCTGCCTACAGAATACAGACCAACAACGCACGCTGTTGTACAGTCCTATGCTACCGAAGCATAGGCAGGACAAACACAGACTTAGACAGGACAAGACGAGGAGACAAAGGGACAGTTTTGGGCTAGCCAGCTAGCTTACCTCCCGGTGGGAGTCCGTTGGATCCCTGGGCAGGAGTCCGATGATCTCGGTGGAACCTCCAAATGAAAGACCCGCGGATCCCCTTACCCAAGAATCCAACACTGCCACTGGATGCAATCAGCAAGAGGTTCTTTATTGTTACGCAGGCGCCTGCGGGTGGTCAGCGCGCGCCTGCGGGTGGTCAGCAGCTCCTGCTAGCTGAGCACACCAGGCTGGGGTAGTGCAGGATTTTTATGGACAAACAAGTTTCGGGAGGGGCTGAGCTGACTGATTGATAATTTGAACAGGCATACTTGGCGTCAGTGGAGTGGATCAGGGGACCCACGTGCGAAAGCAGACAAAGCAATCTTACAGAAGCAGAACTGGCCGGTTAGCCCACGCATACGAATGAAAGCACTATCAGGATATTGAAGGCCTGGTTACTATCAAGCCAAGGCCATTTTCCCTTTAATGAGGTCCTAACATAAAGACAATTGGGAGTCTCTCCTGGTGAAATGTTACATTCCTGCTATCAAACGTAAGGTAACTTCTTTGTTGTAAATCTCAAGGACATTTGCAAACCAAGGGAGACTCCTACCCTGCAGGACTGTGATTTCTGCAAGTTAACTATTTATAATGCTACACATATGGAGGGGAGCGGGTGAAGGGGGGGGGGGTGCAAGGCGCCAGCTTTTGCTTTGTCCTCAGCCAGCCTCTTGCTCCTTAGAGTTGAGGGTTTAAGCAATTTTTCATTTCTTAGCAAAGCATTAGAAGCATTATTATACAGAAGCCAGAAACAGCTGGGTTAAACACAGATTTTTGCTATTCGTTATCCTGTTATGCTGCTTGCTGACTCCCTTATCTATGGTCAGCTGGCCACAGTTTCTCAGTTAGCATAAGCTGGTTATAAAAAGAATGTTAAAACTTATAGGCTATAGTATAATTCTGACCTGGGGTCCTTCACAATAAATATAAAGTTTCAGTAAAGTCAGTTGGTACAATGTTTTTTACTTAGAGAAGACATGCTGCTTCATGTTAAACCTTGATATTGTATATGTTTCTTGAAGGGCCACTTCTTACTCCTTTGTGTGTTTTCCACAAAGTCCAGGATGATGCCTTACATGAAGGTAATATTTTATAAATACTGTTGGAAATATATACTTCTCTAAAATCTTATTTTGCCTACAGATTATTTGGATCCACTTTGCCTTGTGTAGAATATTTGAAATATATTCAGAACAGAATGTCTCTCTAAATAACATTTAGAATCATCATTAGTTTATGACTCCTGACTCATTTGTTTATGCAGTGATACTTACTGCAAGAACACTGAAGTTTGGAATATAATTTTTGCATTAATCACCAAGCTAGTTTATTGTAACTTATGAAAAAATAATTTCTCATGCTGGTTTAATTCTGCTCTTATGTTATGGTCATGACATTTTCATTAAAATAAAGTAGAAAATAGAAGTAAATAATAAATGGAAAATAAAAATAATAAATAAAAAAATAAAAGTCAAACTCTTGTGAAATGTTAAACTTTTCTTACTTATTTTGTTTTGCTTTTCCTCTACCATGCTGGCAAAGCTGTATTTTGCAGATAGATACAATTTTCTAGTTGCTAGGTTTGTTAGTTTTGCTAAAATTTTCAAAATATAAGAAGTTGAATAGTCATGGATTGTTTACTAAACTCCTTATCTACACATATAAAAATAAAACAATGATGGTGACCTGGGTATTTCTAAAATTGTATTCTGTTTTTCCATATTATGTTTTACAATGTAATTAAAGAAGATTCTGCATATATTAACACCCATCCCCTTCTATCTCATCTGTATGTCCATTACAGAGCATGTATGATTTCTATTCATTGCTATGTTGTGGTGAAGAGATTGTCTGAAGTAGTCCTATATTTATGCAGGTAGATCTTAAGCTACGGTGCTCTTGTTTATTTACTTGTTCTTGATCAGTATGTCTGAAAGATGGTAACTATTGCATCAGGTATGACGATTAAAAAATATTATTGGTGCTTGATACACTGTGATAAAATAGGTAAGTCGATTCATAATTTGTTAATTAAATTAGAAAAAAAATCCTTTGGATTTGTCCTTTATTAAGAGTTTTTTTTTTTTTTTAACGAATTCCTTGGGATGTTTTTTGTGTAATATATATCACATGCCTCAACCTTTAAATTTGAATGTAGAAAAGAGTTATCAAAATGAGCCTAGAAAATATTGTTATGAAATATTTGTGTTCTGTTATATTATGTTAACTTAGGAAATAATGGTAGTTATTTTTATTAGCATTTCCTACTATCCACATGCCCTTACAGATGAGATATCATGTTTTTCCTACTCTTTTTATCGTGGTTGTTATATTCTTCATGATCAATAGCAATCAATGAAAATTCATAACATTAATTTTCTTTGGGAAAGTGATATTTTAGCAAGAATCCATGACCAAGAATTTTAGCTGTTGTTCTTCCAGGAGATGAGACTATCAATGTTCCCGAAATTTCAAGAAATAGAACTTATTAATTGTGTTGGTTGATGTTTATTGTCTCTGAACTTATAGGTGCATAATTCAATTTAAAATTTATTTTCGGGGTGCCTGGGTGGCTCAGTGGGTTAAAGCCTCTGCCTTTGGCTCAGGTCATGTTCCCAGGGTCCTGGGATCCAGCCCCACATTGGGCTCTCTGCCTAGCAGGGAGCCTGCTTACTCTTCCCTCTCTCTCTGCCTGCCTCTCTGCCTACTTGTGATCTCTATCTGTCAAATAAAATAAATAAAATCTTTTAAAAAAATGGAGTGGTCCTTAGGGGGGTGCTTATCTGAAATTGAGGGACATTATAAAAAAAATAAAAAATAAAATTTATTTTGAATTGAAAACAAGATCTTACTGAAGTTTAGGCATCCCACTTTATATTAGGCCTCCAGTACATTCTAATTTATTTATAGAAAATATCATAAACATGAATGTCACTTTTCCTATTGCATTTATACTGAAACTGCAATGACTCAAAGATGTCAGATCTGAAAAGCACTACCTTTCTATAATTTCTGTTTCCTAGGAGGAATGGATATACCATTTTAGCACAATTATCCAACAGTATTCAAAACCACCATGAATTTTAAAACATAGTTATTACACCCTAAAAATCAAGTATGAAAATGTATAAACAACCAAATCTCTATCTGTAAATGAAATACTCCCACACAGATTGGTTTTAAAACTTTCTAACTTAAGGAATTTGATAGCACAGACTCAGGGTAGTAGTTTCAGTGCCTACAGTATACTTTCAGAGAGAGAGTAATGTAGGCTCTGAGTCACTTTCTGCCTAGAGATGACCTAATAGTGGTTCTGGCATTGTTTGCTTGTTTTTGAAAATACGTTCCTGGGCGTCATTCAGAAAATGCAGAGTTTGGCAATCTATATAAATTAAGGATGATCTTTTTGAATGTTTGTCTTTCACTACATCAAATTAACATAATTGGACAGAAATTCCACTAAATTAAGCATTGTTAGGAAACGTGTAAATTGGAGCTGCTCAAATTAGTTGCTCTTTGAACTATGTGCTGTTGGTTCAGGATTAGATAAGGAGTTTGAAGGAAAACCTAAATCATTGCTTCCTTTTTTGAGAGAGTCTTAGCATATTTTCTTAAAATTAGCTGAAATAAACAATGTGTTTAGTCGCAAAGTGATTTGCATTTTTGCACAAACTCCCTATCTCCTTGAGAATTATAACAAATATGTCATGAAACATCATTGATCTTTACTTTGTTACACTGCTGTAAAGTACATTCAGAGTTGCCAGTTAAAAGTGTTAGTGTTGAGATGAAATGTCATGCATTTTTCTTCACTTCCATGCAAATGAACACAGTAATTTATTAAGACACAATGAAGACAAAAAAAATTGACAATGAGTTCCAGATTTTAAAAATCACTTGCCATTCAATCCAAATTGTGAGTTTGATCGGTTACCAAACACTTTATAATGCACCCCCAGTAATTTTACAGAGATTATTTTTTCTTACCAATTCTTGATTATTCTGTCTTGCAATGCAGAGAAAGCTAACTAATTTAAAATAAACTTCCATTAATTTTGATTGTTATAAACTTAAAATTGATTAATTCCCACATACAGAGTTTAAAATGTTCACAATTTACATTAAATATATATTCTGTGTATACCTTGGAAAAATTATACTGAAAATTGAAATTAAAATGATGTTGTATATAGCTGCAAGAAGCCACCTGTCCCATTTCATCTTACTATAAAAGTTGTGTCAGGTAATTTATAAAATCCCTACTGCATAACAAGTCTATTTTTTGTTGGAATGGGTAGTAATGTTTCTTCTTATTTCTAAATAAGAGTTGGTCTATGAGTGCATCTGCAACTGTATTTTTCCTAAGTGGCTTCATGGTCTTGAACTGAGAAAGCTCAGAACATTAAACATCAAAATAGTATATTTTGACATAATTAGACATCAAGGAAATGCAATTAAAATGACACTGAGATATCACTACACACTTACCAGAATGGCTAAAATAAAATATAATGACAAGACCAAAAGAAAAAAATATACCATTTGATGATACACAATGGCAAGTTGTACCATAACTTAGCCATCTCAGACTAGTGTAGTGTTAATTTGCTTTTCTAAGCAATGTTTTGGGTCACTTACCACTTTTCAAGGATATAAAGTGCTATCATTTTACTTAAAACTGTGAAATTAGGTCAGATTTAAATTTCAATTTATGTTAAGACATTCTGTAAACTGTGTTAAACTTTGACATTTGTTCCCTCTGTTCAGTGAATAACACTATATCATATTCTGAAAAATACGCTAATTTTCATTTTGAAAAATATCCCCTTTTCCTCTTATGGTAATTATTAATATGAATTAATAGTAGAAATTGATATGGTTCCATATGACCATAAATACTTTATTGTATATTATCCAATTTAATAATGAATATAATGTACTTCTTTGGACAATTTTTAAAGACCAGTCTACTCTTAAAACAAAAAAATGGAGAGGCACTTCTTTAGTTCACACAAATTTCATCTTATTATATATAACCTCAGATAAATTTCAACAAATCATAATTTATTAAAATTATGTCTACTTAAAAATCTCATAGAAGAGTAAAACCATCAAAAATAAAAATAAACACACACAACACACACACATCACCCATGTATTGGCAAATCACAATTGCTGTAACAATACATTAGGCATTCCACAGTTAAGGGCTATCAAAATTTCCATCAGTGACAAGAAGATTTGTATCCAAATGGACTGATTTTCCAGAATCCAAGAAAAAGTCTCCTAGGGTTTATTTAAAGATAAATATTGGAACAAATAATTCTTAAATTTAGGAAATTCAGAACATACGATTAAAGAATATTTGCAGTGCAGACTATATTCAATCCTTCCTTCAAAATGTGCCTTTGAGTACATAATTCTGTTTTCTCTATCTAAATTGAGCTGTCCTGCAAGGAAGTTTTCCAAAATGTGTTTCTCTGTGTGATAAATGTTCTAAGACCTAACATGCTTCATTGTATTTTTACCGTGCTCTCAAATTTAATCAATAATTTGGCTTGATGTATAATATCTAGTTTCAAATATCTTTTCCATCTATACAAACACCCAGCTGTCTCCTTTATATGCTATTTCTATTGAGAATTCTGCTGTCAGTATTATTCTTGTACATTTTAGGTGATCTGTTCTTCTCTTGGGCATCATTTATGCTCTTCTCTGTTTTTGATATTCTTAAAACTCACCATAATGTATAAGAGTGGTTTTTTGTGTGTGTGGTTTTTGTTTTGTTTTGTTTCTGATTTCTCATGTTTGGCATCATTTTAAGTCTGGTATCTTTTATCTTTCTTTAATTCACCAAAATTTATCTCAGTACTTATTTAAATATTTTCTTTATTTTTTTTTCTCTTCTGCTGCATTTGGGCAGAAGTCATTAATTTGTTTGTTTGTTTGTTTTTCCCAACTCATTTATTCATTTTACAGCTATATTCATTTTAGTCTCCATTTATTGTATTCTTTATTTCAACAATTTTCACTTAATTTATATTCACAGTATAGTATCTTTCTTTTCTTTGTATATGTATATCATTATTTTATCATATACTTTTAAGCTATTTTTAAAAATATTTTATTTATTTATTTGACAGTGAGAGATCACAATTAGGCAGAGAGGCGGACAGAGAGAGAGGAAGGGAAGCAGGCTACCTGCTGAGCAGAAAGCCCGATGTGGGGCTTGATCCCAGGACCCTGAGATCATGACCTGAACCGAAGGCAGCGGCTTAACCCAGTGAGTCACCCAGGTGCCCCTTTTAAGCTATTTTTAAAAAGTACAGTCATTCTTTTTTTATTTTTTTAAGATTTTCTTTCTTTATTTATTTGACAGAGAGAGATCACAAGTAGACGGAGGACAGGCAGAGAGAGAGAGAGAGAGAGAGGGAGGGAAGCAGACTCCCTGCTGAGCAGAGAGCCTGATGCAGGACTTGATCCCAGGACCCTGAGATCATGACCTGAGCTGAAGGCAGTGGCTTAATCCACTGCGCCACCTAGGCGCCCCTAAGCTATTTTTTAAATTCCTGTTCCAATAACACTTGGATTGCCATAGAAAGTTAACCACATCATCTTTTTTAGGTAAGTGATTGTACTTTTTATGTGCATAGTTATTTTGGTCCATGAGTTCAGCTTCTCTTAGGATCATCAAATCTCTGTAAAGTCTGGGTATGCTAGGATTTTCTAAGCAACAATAAAATACATTGAAACCTGGTAGCTTAATTATAATAATGTTTTCTTTCTCAATCATTCACAATAGTATTACATTCTGAGTAGCTTCCTTCTGTTTTGCAGCTATAGTGTTTGGAAAAACTTGAATTGTGATATCACTGTGATAATGTGAATTAGTCAGGGTTTTTCAGAGAATCGGGAAGAGAAAAAAAGGAAGATATTCTCCAGGGCCAACTCTAGAAGTGACTATTAAAACATCTGTCCAAATTCAATTGAACAAAACTCAGAAATGCCATCTCCAGTGAAATACAAAGAAGATTATATATAGTTCTGGGCACACACATCTCATTTGACCCAATGATGTACATCAATGAAAGACTGAAGGCCAATCACCACTCCATGGGAGAGTTTAAAAATAAATTTACTAATGAGGCCAAGAATCAGAATCACAAATACTTCAGAACTAATAATAACTGCCTTTACTTGATGTTATTCTATAAGATAAATCCTACGATCAAGTATCAATTTTAAATTCTTACAATTTTAAATTCTTAAATCCTTATGAAGAAGCATCATTTGGAGGGAGCAGTTTTCATAATTTATCATCCATCAGCCTTTTTTTTTTTAAGATTTTATTTATTTATTGGACACAGAGAGAGAGAAAGAGAGAGAGAGAGAGATCACAAGTAAGCAGAGAGGCAGGCAAGCAGGGAGGGAAACAGGCTTCCTTTTGAGCAGAGCCCGATGTGGGGCTGGATCCCAGGACCCAGAGACCATGACTTGAGATGAAGGCAGAGGCTTAACCCACCACCCACGTGATGAGAGAGCCACTCAGGTGCCCCTCATCCATCAGTCTTAATTGATTGGGGGAAAATGTGTGGAGGAATAATGCCTTAGGGAGCTAATCTCTCTAAAGAATTTTCAAGTATTTACCCCTTCAAGGTTTTTGTACAGTTCTGATAGCCTCTAAACATCCAGCTGATGATTTCTACAGTGACAGGCCTGTTAAAACCTGTCTTCAAACCAGGAATAGAGCTTGAAACATACCAGTCAAGAGCACCTTTGAGTCTTTTAAGGAATTTATCATCATTTCTTTGTTTTTGGTTAATATCTGAAATAGTTCCATATTACACTTGCATAATTTCTCCAGAGCTGACTTTGAAGGAGGCATTCAGTTCCAGCTAGTTCCATATTTTGGCAAGAACTATAATTCTATATAAAAAAAAACATATTTTAGGGTGCCTGGGTGGCTCAGTGGGTTAAAATCTCTGCCTTCGGCTCAGGTCATGATTCCAGGTTCCTGGGATTGAGTCCCACAGTGGGCTCTCTTCTCAGCAGGGAGCCTGTTTCCATTCCTCTCTCTCTGGCTGCCTCTCTGCCTTCCTGTGATCTCTGTCAAGTAAATAAATAAAATTTTTTAAAAAACATATTTTATACCAGTTATTCATGTTTATTAACTAAGATATCACGATACAAATAATACAAACAGTTGCTCTTTATTAATACCTTCAACCAAGAGCAAAAAATATGTCATATCTTCTCCAAAAATTTTATATCATCTGATAGGTCAGATATATATAAAATTACATATAAAGTTTTAAAAATATCAGCAAATATTTTCATTTAAATGCAAATTTGAAAAAAAATCTACTTTTCCAAACACGACTTTTTATCCTATGATTTTTGAATTTTGTCGACAACTGATAAAATGTTTAGCAAGACTATAAATGTTAGATCGAAAAAAAATGATTAATTGATGTAGGTTCAAATTATTATATTCCATTAAAAATGATTTAGTCTTTTTGATGAACATCGTTTGGTAATGTGTTGTATCCAGATATAGTAAATTAATGACATATATAAAATTATAGGGAAATGACACCTTCCGTTCCATTATGAGTAGAGCTTTTAGAATGCTATTTGTCACAACCTGTCATCTTGTAATTATGTAGCATTATGTAGCATTTAAAAAATGTATACTCTTCACTTCGAAGTGCTTTAGAAATCTAAAATATGACTTTCTATGGTTTGTGTCTCCATATTCCTTTATTGCCATTTTGAACAAATCCACATGCTTTGATTCAAAGGTAATAAATTGCTCTTATTTGGAAAAATGATGTTTATTTTTGTTCTCTCACCCTTAGCAGGTGGTTTCATTTTAGCACACTTCAGAGTTATAATTTCATGCTTATTAAGAACATTTATTATGATCTACATAGATGAATGAAACTTTTATTTTATTAAATTATTTGACAAAAAATCTGTTATTTTTAAAAATGTATTTCCTTTGAAGGGTTATTTTAGAGCATTCATAGAGGATCTAGGAGTGTGGTATTATGCAGTTTTTAAGTAGGTCTGAAATGGTTATTTCTATGATTGTTTCTTTAAGGCTTATGTATATTGTCCATTATATGCTATAAAATATTTTGAAAGTAAATTTAAGGTATGTTTTACATAGTTTACTTTTTGGAAAAAAATATTGAAATGACTTATGAAATTCAGTATACTCTCAACATTAATTTATTTTGAAATTTACCAGTTGTCTACTGAACCTATTATATGGCAGATATTACTTCAGACTACACTGGTCAATGAAATACTTGGCTTTGTAGAACTTTTATTTTAATGGGTGAGACAATTAAAAGCTATAAACCTTAATAAAAATTGCATAGTGCATTCAAAAATGATGAGTACAATGGGGAAAAAGAAAAATTCGATCAGGGTGAGAAAAATCAAGGTTGCTAGGAAGGGGTTGGGGAGTTAAAATTTTTTTTTTAAGATTTTATTTATTTATTTGACAGACAGAGATCACAAGTAGGCAGAGAGGCAGGCAGAGAGAGAGAGAGAGGAAGCAGGCTCCTTGCCAAGCAGAGAGCCCGATGCGGGGCTCGATCCCAGGACCCTGGGATCATGACCTGAGCTGAAGGCAGAGGCTTTAACCCACTGAGCCACCCAGGCGCCCTGGGGAGTTAAAATTTTTAATAGGAAGATCAGGGTAGTTACAATGAAGCTGACAATTGAACAACGGTATGGAAAGGTGATGAATTTGCCCAGAACTATCAGCAATAAGGTCACTCCAGACAAAGGAATTGACTATCTTGAAGGCCATAAGGTTGGATCATGCCTGGCATATCTGAGGAATAGCAAGGAGGCCACTGTGAGTGACTGAAGAGTAGCAGGGAAAGAGCTCACAGAGGTTAAATGAGTGGCTAGATCATGTAAAAGCTTAGAAGTCATTGTAAAACTCTGGCTTTTATATTTGGAAACTTACTGTGTGATAGAATTTCTGCTAATAACTGAGAGTTCAAATGTCCATAAAAGTTCAAGGATTCTTATTCTAGTAAGACAGAATAAAGAAAAAGAGTTCATATTTTCACATGGTGTAACAAATGCTCGGAGATCCAAGTGTAGGAAGCTATGGGAGCACAGAAGAAGGCACTAAAATCACACCAATATATTTGATGACTGTGACTATATATACATTTGTATTTTCTAGAATTTTTATAGTCATGGAATCACACAATATATACTATTCATTGCCTGGCTTTTCTTTTCTCAGCATCATTACTTTGAGAATCTCCAATTGTAAATAGCTCATTTTGATGTTGAATTGTAATCTCTTTAATGAATAGATCATAATTTGTCTTTGCTCTATTGATGGACATCGATGAACATTTCCACTGTTTTCAATTCTTAAAACTAAAGCTGCTATGAAATTCATATACAAGTCCTTGTATGAACATAGGGTTTGTTTCTCTTGGTGAAATGCCTAGAAGTAAAATGGCTATTTGTGTAAGTGCAACATATTTTGCATTTAAAAAATTTTTCGAACTATTTTCCAAAGTGGTGGTATCATGATATATGCCAACAACAGTTTAGATTTTTTGTTGCTTCCCAATCTAGCTCAGATGAAGTACAATTAGCCTTTATAATTTCAGCCATTCTAATAGATATGTAAGCATGTCTCATTATAATCTTAATTTGTATTTCTTCATTGTCTAAATGTTGAGAAATTTGTCATGTGCTTATAAGCCATCCATATCCTTTTGGTGACATGTCTCTTCCATTATTTCCTTCACATGTAAAATTGGATACTCTGTTTGGTTATTAGTAAGGGTTTTTTTTTATTCATTTTTTAATAATCAGAGTAGATGTCCATTATCAGATATATAATTTCCAAATCCCTTCTCCATCTTTACGGTTTCTCAATGGAGCTTTGATAGCTGTGTCTTTCAAGAAATATGCTACTTCTTTCCTGGTACACGGAGGTATGACTAGAACATTATCAATGTTGACCTTTGCAGAGAAACTCATGGCTTAAGATATATGTGGTCTGCGGTTGTTGGGAGTGTTCTGTAATATCAAGCATATCTAGTTAGTTTATAATTTTGTTCAAGTCTTACATATCTTACCAATTTGATGACCATTTGCCAATATAATCTTAAAATAAGGGTGTGGAAATTTTTTTCCATTTCACCTCTAAGGTAGAAGTTATAATTTTTGTTCTTAGTTTTTCCCTATATATCTCCAAATCTGTTATTAAGTATTAAAAGTCAAGAATTATTATACTCCCTGAAGAATTCATCCTTTTACTCTTCTGTAATTTTGACTTGATCTTTATGTCTGATAATGAAATTTGCTTTAAAAACACTTTTCATTATCTTGATATAACCACCAAAGTTATAGTGTGATTAGTGTTAATATAGCATATTTTTCTTTTACTTTTTAAAGCACTTCTATATTTAATCCTGACAAAGAAACAAAACAGCTTTTTAACTCTGGAAGCATCTATCTAAATTAACCTTTTTTTTTTTTAAATGAAGCAGTATCAATTTTTGTTAAGGGACCTAAACTGAAAGTAGGTTTAGAAATTTATTTATTTAATTATTTATTTAGTAAAAGATTTTATTTTGTTTATTGACAGCAAGAGAGAGAGAGAGAGAGAGAGAAGAAGCACACAAGCAGAGGGAATCACGTGCAAAGGGAGAGGAAGAAGCATGCTCCTTTGGGTGCAAGTAGTCCCATGCAGGGCTGGATCCCTGTACACTGGAATCATGACCTCAGCCAAAGGCAAACATCTGCTTAAACAACTGAGTCATCCAGGCACCCCTAGAAAATTAAAAAAAAGAAAAAAGACCTTTAAAAAACATTTTGTTTCTTTCTTGTTTTTTTTTAAATATTTTATTTATTTGACAGTCAGAGAGTCAGGAAGAGGAACTATAAGCAGCACAGAGGGAAAAGGAGAAGCAGGTTTCCCACTGAGCAGACAGCCTGATGTGGGGCTCCATCCCAGGACCCTGGGATCATGACCTGAAAAGAAGGGACACTTATGGAGGAAGCCACCCAGACACCTCTTTTCTTTGTTTTTAATATATGGCAACTTATGCTTCCCAGACACGAGGAGCATATTACCCATTGATTAAATCTTTGATAACAAACTATTTATAAAGGTGTGTAAATATATACTTACTCAGATTTATACACTTTGTGTTTTCTTCATAGTTTGGGGCTGGACCCCATGGTCATAACACTGCTTCCAGTCTTTGCCTTCCCATCTTTTGATACCAGGTATTTGGTCAGCAAAGCAAATTAGTATCAAAATTAATAAGCCCTTGGCACCATATCTCTGGAGCAGGGGTTGCTCTTAGCCAAGGCACAGAGCAGTTGACCTCCCCTCGCTAGTGCTATAGCCCCAAGGACTAGGTCCCTGACACCAGAACTCAGTCTTACAAGTTATGCTAAGCAGACAAAACCAAAACAGGAAAGCTCCGACAGCTTTCACTGGCATGCCTCATCTCCAACTCCCTCGATGTCCAGGCAGTACCAGATGACAGGGAGGGGTCTTGGTCCAACATATGGGAGGGAAGGAAGTATCCACGAGCAAGTACCTGCCTCTCTGTTCCTTTATTTCATGGGCAGGTTGTAAGGAGGAGGAAGAAGATGGGGAAGAGAGGTGAACTTCAAGGGGTGAAGGCCTCAGGTAGGCAGCTGGCTCCTGCCAGTAGGAAAGGGACAAAGGAGAAAGCAGTGAGTTTTGCAGGGAGGGTGGGTGGGTTACAGCTTATGATGGAATCTGGACAGGAGTAATAGGGATACTAGTCATTTGAGTCCACCATTGGCAAGCTGGGCTGGGTGTCAGGGCAGATAGGCCTCCCTGGGCAACGGCACATGAGCGAAGGTGGAATTCTTCTCTGAGGATCAGGTGGAGCTTTGGGTGTTGGGAAAGCATAGACAGTATTGTTCCAGGGCCAAGGACAGGTCCGGGTACTCCTGGTTTGGAGGTCAAGGCCACCGTATGATCCAGGTCTTCTACCAGCAGCTTGAAGGTACCACATGCCAGCTACCCCTCATTATTGTGTATAACTCTCTGGTGCACTTATTGGCTTATCCATCAAATGACTCCTTCAGCAGCTTGAAAACCACCTCCACAGGCACTCCAGGATATGGGAGGCTTCCAGAGTGAAAATTTTGCACAGGATCACCCCAAAAGACCAGAAGTCATCCTGGTGGATGTATATCTGGTCAAACATGGCCTTAGGGACCATCCACTTCACAGGCAGTCCACTGTTGGTTTTCTTTTTATAGTAACTGATGTGGTGATATCTCTGGCAAGGCTGAAGTCTGAGATCTTTATCATGTTGTCCTTTGTCACCAGCACTTCCCTGGTGGCCAGGTCTTGGTGTATGCACTTCTTGGAGGCAAGGTACTCCATGCCTCAGGCTACCTGGTAGGCACAGGATACCAGGTCCTTGGAGGAGAGTTGCTCTGCTGCATTGTGGCTGATATTGTAACAGTACTCCAGGTCAGGAGGCCTCTGGGCCTGCAGGTACTCCTGTATGTTGTCTTTGGAGGCATATTCCATGAGAGTGTACGAAGGACCGTCCTGTGTGCAGGACCCAGCAGGCTGGTGGTGTCCTTGTGCTGTCCAATCATCTTCATCATCTCCATTTCTGAGATTAGGTTTGACAGGTCTTTCTCTGTCGCATCTGACTTCAACATCTTCACAGACACTTTAGTCAATTGGTTGGATTTGTCTTTGTCCAGCCCAATGGCCTCCTCCAACACCACCTGCCCAACGTAGGCCTGTCTTAGGGGTCTGCCTAAACTGCCTACAACCAGCCTGCCTCAAGGCAGTTATGAACTCTAGATTATCCTCAAAAACATTAAACCACAAGCTAAAAATTCTCTTCACTAGGTCTCTGTCACAGGTCTAATTTTCTTATCTTTCATCATTTATCTTTTTCCAAATTCTTATTTTCAGTATAGTTTATTTTGCTTCCAGGTGCTTCCCCTGGTTTCTTTATGCTGTTTCATAGGGAAGAATTATCCTGTCATAAAATTATTTCTTGAGCATTCATTACATCTCTCAGTTAAAATGGGTTCTTTTATGGTATTGATTCATTTGAGTTTTCTCAAAATGGGAAGAATTTTCAAAATGGTGTTTTCCTCAAGGTTCAGAGTATGTCTTATCCTCATCTTTACTCTTTTTGAAATTCACTTTTCAAATTCTTGTCCCTCTTTTTATCTTTTTTAATTAAAAGGTTTTATTTTTACTATTTTTTTATTTGAGTACAGTTGATATTCTGTGTTACATTGGTTTCAGGTTTTCAATATCTCCATACATTATTCAATGATCACTACAAATATAGCCACCATCTGTCTCCATATAACACTATTATAATATCATTGACTATATTCTCTACACTGTCCCATATCTCTTTTTAAAATCTCTGATTTTTATGTTTTCTGTTATTCCAATTTTCGACCATCATTTTACTTGGTTACTTTAATAAAATATGCCTGATTACACACTCTTTGCTGAACACCATAGCATTTGATTTATAGTAGTCTTCTTCTTCTTCTCCTTTTTTTAAAATTAACATATAATGTATTATTAGCTCCAGGGGTACAGGTCTGTGAATCGCCAGGTTTACACACTTCACAGCACTCACCACAGCACATACCCTCCCCAATGTTCATAACCCCACCACCCTCTCCCTACCCTCCCCACCCTCCTGGCAACTCTAAGTTTGTTTTGTGAGATTGAGTCTCTTATGGTTTGTCTCCCTCCCGATCCCATCTTGTTTCATTTACTCTTTTCCTGTCCCCCAAACCCCCTACATTGCACCTCCATTTCCTGATATCAGGGAGATCATATGATAGTGTCTTTCTCTGGTTGACTTATTTTGCTAAGCATAATACCCTCCAGTTCCATCCATGTCAAGGCAAATGGCAATATTTCATTTCTTTTGATGGCTGCATAGTATTCCATCGTATATATATATATATATATATATATATATATATATATATATATACCATTCATTTGTTGATGGACATCTAGGTTCTTTCCATAGTTTGGCTATTGTGGATATTACTGCTATAAACATTTGGTGCACGTGCCCCTTTGGATCATATAGCAATCTTCTTTACCTCTATCAGAACCCCAGGAAGCTTTATTTATTTATTTACTCACATAAACAGATGATCCAACCCAACGTTTTTTGATGTTCAAATGTATTATAATGTCTTACCGCTTAAAACTATGCTTACTGCTCTCTTTCACTGTCTGACTAAATCCTCATCATCACTATGCCATTTAATCAGAAAGAACATTTGAACACAGAGTTCTCTCCATATCAGGGAATGAAGACTCCACCCTTCTGTTTGTGCAGGTAAAATAAATGTTGATATTGTCTGTCCTGCACATACCCCATCCTGTTCACCAGAATATTCACCATCAAAATATATACAAAATGAAAACCATACCTCACCACCTCTATTACCACCCAGCATGCTAAAAACACCATCATATGTTCCTGAATTATTCACTTGATTGATAACCCCACTTCCACACATACTGCACTCCTTTCTCCCTGAAAATTTATTTTGGTACAGCAACTGAACCTAAAAATCAAGTCAGATGATTTTATTCTGCTGTTGAAAGCCTTTTGGTATCTTCCCCTTTCATATTAAATAAAAACTGAAGGAGTTTCAATGTACTAGATGGTCATACATCAATACGTTCTTCCTCTCTCCACCACTATGAACTCCTCATTGGCCTCCTTGCTTTTCCTCAAGAGTAACAGACAAGCTGTTCACACAAAGTCTATGTACTTACTAGCTCTGCCTAGAGCAATCTTTTCCTTTAATATTTGTATAACACTCTCCTTCACTTCCTGGGTCTTTGTGCAAATAACATCTCATAAATGAGATTTAAGCACCCAACTCAAAATAAAATTAACTTTCATCCCAGCATTCTCCAATGGCTTTTACCTTTCTTGTATTTCTTTGTAACACTTATCACCATCAACCATCAATCATTATTCTATTACTGGTTTATTTTCTTATTTGAGACAGAGAGAGAGAGAATTGGGAGGGTGCGCAGAGGAAGAAGAAAACACCCCACTGCCTAGAAAGCCTGCTGGGGAGTTACATCCCAGGACCCTGAGATCATGACCCAAGCCAAAGGCAGTCAGTCACTCAATGGACTGAGCCACCGAGGTGCCCCTCTATTATTGGTTTATTTCACTATTATATTTCAAAAGAATGTAAGCTCTTTGTGGTCAGGTGTTTTATATGTTTTATTAATTGAAGTATTCTCAGAAAGGTAGCTGGCAGATTGTAAGGGCTCACTAAACTGTATTTTGTTGTTATTATTGGGCTCCTTTATGGGCTTTACCTCTTACGCTAGAAGTCTATCCTTCAGATGTAAGCAATAAGAATAGAGCCCTGCTGCCTGTTCAAATGTGTAAAGAGCCTGTATTAAGTGGATATTTTAAAAGCTAAATGAATGGCTTAATAGTCGTATATAGGGGTAAAGGGAACATATTTTCCACAGTTTAGAAGTGGAGTTCTTTTATAGAGTTCTTTACAAGCCTAAACTATTGAACGATAATGGGCAGTTGTATATTACAATTATACAAACACTTTGGTAATTTATATCCTTTTTTTGTAATTCATGACTGGATCATTTAATTCCTTAGGAGCATTATAGCATTTCAACTTTTCATGTTCAATAAACTTATTGGGGTTGCTACCTTTTTTATTCAAATGGAGAAATAGTCATGATTTAATCTAAATAAAGTGTTATTGATTGTATTGTTTTCTAGGAATGAGTCGCACATGCTAGTTTAAAAGTTTTGTTAAATTCACAAGTCTGTCACTGATAAAAGCCTTTTGTAGATTAGTAACTTGATCAAAACGGAAAAGTTATGTAACACCAATTGTTATACTATCTTTGTTTCCATCTTGCATTGTAATAACACCCATCTTAACTCTATTTAAGACAAATCATTGCCAGATGGATTTCTGGCATTGATTGCATGATATGAAATCTAGTATAACTAAAAGTTTTGGTTTTAGTAGCATATAAATCAATTTAGAAAAATATATGTATTTGAATATAATAAAGTTTTAAATTATTTGGCAATAGTAAACGAACATTTTTTTGTAAATTTTTATTTTCTAAAATTTCATTGAGCTCTTTTGCAATAAGAAACAAGTTACAAAAAATTAAGGTTTATTTACCCCAATTCAAAATTATTAGGATTATAATCATAGAGGCTGAAGTATTTAAAATATTGAACCCAAAATATTTTATTAGGTAAATTCATGAATGCTGAGCATTCACTGTTAAAATATACTAATACTATTGATAGATTGGTAGAAGCCTAAAATCAAATATTTATTAAATATTTATATCCATATCTTTTCATGGCTTGGTAATTCGTTTCTCTAGCATTAAATAATATTCCTTTGTTTGCACGTACTACACTTTATTTGACCTTTCACCTATGGAAGGATATCTTGGTTGCTTCCAAGCTTTTGTCAGTTATGAATAAAACTACTATAGACATCTTTGTGGGTATAGACTTCATCTTCTTTGGATAAATACCAAGAACTGCTACTGCTGAATCATCTGGCAAGAATATGTTTAGTTTTGTAAGAAACTGCCAAGTTGTTTTCCATTCTTTATTCTCAATAGACATGGAAGAACATTCCTTTGGCTCCACATCCTCACCAACATTTTGCGTTCTGTTGTCAGTGCTCTGGATTCTGGGTATGTACTGGTGTCTCTTTTTTGTTTTAATTTGCATATTCCTGATGATATATGATGTGAAGCATCTTTTTATATGCTTATTTGCCATCTGTAATATTTTCTTTTGTGATGTATCTGCTAAGGTCTTTGGCTAATTTTTAATCAGGTTTTCCCCCATTGTTGAGTTTTAAGGGGTCTCTGTGTATTTTTGATTAACAGTCCTTTGCCAGATGTGTATTTTGCAAATTTTTTCTCATAGTCTGTGCTTTGCCTTTTCATTCTCTTGGCATTGTGTTTCACAGAGTAGACATATTTAAATTCAGTGCTTGTGCTTTTGTAGCTAATGGTATTGCCAAAACCAAGGTCATTTAAATTTTCTTCTATATTACCTTCTACATGTTTCATGTTTAGGTTTATAATCCAATCTGAGTTAATTTTTGTGAAGAGTGTATGATATCTGCCTGGATTTATTTTATTTTATTATTTTATTTTATTTTATTTTATTTTTTTACATTTAGCTTCACCATTACTCCAGAACCATTTGTTTAAAAGATTGTATTTTGCTCTCTTGTATTGCTTTTGCTTTTATATTAAAAATAAAATATAATTGATAATATATATTCTGTTGCTTTAATCTAGTCTTTCTGTGGTATTACAATATCTTGCTTACAATTATCGTTATGGCAAACATTTTTTTAAGATTTTATTTATTTATTTGACAGTGAGAGAGATCACAAATAGGCAGAGAGACAGACAGAGAGAGAGATGAGGAGAAGCAGGCTCCCTGCTGAGCAGAGAACCCAATGCGGGACTCGATACCAGGCCCCTGGCATCATGACCTGAGCCGCAGGCAGAGGTTTAACCCACTGAGCCACCCAGGTGCCCCATAGTTATGGTAAACTTTGAAGTCGGTCCTCAGTCTTTGTTCTCCTTCAACACTATGTTGACTATTGTGAGTCTTTTCCTCTCCATATAAACTTTAAAATAAGTTTGTTAATATTAAAAAAAAAAGAACTTGCTGGAATGCATTAATTGTATAGATAAACTTGGAAACCAGTGACCTCTTGAGCTTAGCAGGAGATAGACCATGGACATCAGTTGTCACAGTGGTGCCTCTGGCAGAACCTATTGCAAATCCCTAGGCAAAATGAGACCTCAAGGATCTGAGAGAATGTCTAAGAAGTACTTGATACATCCCTTGGGAATGGTTTATTGAAGTGTCCAGTGTCTGAAAGCTGGGGAATCTTGATAAGGGAGGGAAAATTAGTTATGATAAAACATATCAACAAACATCAATAAATTTTGTAAAACTAATTGTAATGGCTCATATACAATATGACCAACAGAGGGACCATCAGAAGGAAAGCATCAGTTATGTTTATTGTGAAATTTTTTATTCAAAATAAAGCAATGTGAGGGGAAGACACAATGAGAAAATTACCATTTTTTAAATGGTGAAACTTCTTACAAAATGGAATAGGTTTTATATTCTAAGTAGTATATTGAAAAGTAAAACCTTGGGGCACCTGTGTGGCTCAGTGGGTTGGGCTGCGGCCTTCGGCTTGGGTCATGATCTCCGGGTCCTGGGATTGAGCCCCGCATTGGGCTCTCTGCTCCGCAGGGAGCCTGCTTCCCTCTCTCTCTCTCTCTCTCTCTCTCTCTCTGCCTGCCTCTCTGCCTACTTGTGATCTCTGTCTGTCAAATAAATAAATATAATCTTTAAAAGTGAAGAAAAGAAAAGTAAAACATTAAAAAATAAAATTTCAATTAAAAAAATTATGTAATTCAAAAAAGGTTAAAAATAGCAGAACAATTTTTCTTATAACTGGAAAATACATTGTATATATATCTATCAAAAATAACTTGTCATGGGGGCGTCTGGGTGGCTCAGTGGTTTAAAGCCTCTGCCTTCGGCTCAGGTCATGATCCCAGGATCCTTGGATCGAGTCCCACATCGGGCTCTCAGCTCAGCAGGGAGCCTGCTTCCTCCTCTCTCTCTCTGCCTGACTCTGCCTACTTGTGATCTCTGTCAAATAAATAAATAAAATCTTTTACTAAAAAAATTTTAAAAAATAACTTGTCATGTCTGGAATCAGGAGCATTTGGAAAAAAATAATATCTGAGGACAATATTTCTGCCATGTTTTGTGCCTTGTTAATATTTTTAAACAGTCAGGCAACTTTTAGCTTTATTGAAATACCTGCTAATATACCAGCAGTGCCTTTTGGAGCCCTATGACTATAAAAATTAATTGCAAATATTCAAAATGTTTACTATGGTGTCACTATTTAGGGCCACCACCAAGTATATTTCAGAAGTAAGGATAACTGTTACTCTTCCATAAGGCAAAAGGGCATATTTTCAGGAGTTCCATCTGCTGTACCAGGAGGTGAATCAAGTAATGATTTTTGTCTATAAAATAATTCACTTTTCAATCTAACATCCCTCATTCCACATTATAATAATAAAAACTAGGAGGAGACTAAAGCAAACAAACAACTACAACTACAACAACCAGCTTTTCCTTCAGTGGAAAAGTAAATATAACCTTATGAGTAGCCTGAAATTTATTTTTAAATATTTTAAGATAAACGTTTTTGCTAGAAAACCATATATTTTATATTACTAAGAAATAACAGGCAAAGTTTTATTAACTTCTAAAAAGTCTAGTTACTTCTATTTATCTATGAACACATCTTTATGAAGTAGAACATGATCACACCTATTGTATCTACCCAAGTTTGTATGCTTTGGTTATTTTATGTTTGCTATTTCCTTGCTTAATTTTTACAATATTTGATACATAATAGTATCTTTAAGTCCATCTATGGTTTCACAGAATTTGTTTGAACTTCATAAAAATGTACCATACTTTTTGCACTGTCCTTGTTTTACTTCGCTTTTAGCTTTCCAAGATTTATTCACTTTAGAGTGTGTAGCTATCATTTATTTTTATTCCTCCATAATGCTATGTTTACAAATTTGTATTTATCTGTACTTTTAAAAATATCTTAATTATATACCATTTCTCATCTCACGTAACACTCGTGTTACTTCTACACTTATCAGATATTATGTAACTGAAAATCACAACTCAGCAACAATAGAACACCATTTTTCAAAATTAAATGGCTTACCAGAATTCTTTAATTCTATCCTTTATTTGTATTAGATGACCTTTTATTCTGGTATTTGGCATTGTTCATATGGAGGAAAGCTTATAAGTTGATATTCCATAAATAGAAGGATTTATTATGATTGATTAATTATTTTCATTTAGAATGATTAGAATATGGTTGATTTAATATTTCTTTCTTACTCTCTGCCTGGAACATAGTGCTATCTATGTAATAGCCACTAAAATATTAAGTTAATTACCTAGACTTTAAACTGCATATGAATAGGAATAACATACAGAACTCTTCTCAGATTGGGACACCTGGGTGGCTCAGTCAGTTAAACGCCTGAGCCTTTAGCTCAGGTCATGATCTTAGGGTCCTGGGACTCAGTTCTGCAACAGATTCCCTGCTTAGCCGGGAGTTTGCTTCTCCCTCACCCTGCTGCTCCCCCTGCTTGTGCTCTCTCTCACTCTCTCTCTTACAAATAAATAAAATTTAAAAAATAAATTCTTCTCAGATAGCTAATATAGAATATCGTCTTTGTATTCATCAAAGGGAAAGTGCCATATAATAATAAAATTCAGACTACTTCAAATTCATTTTTTAACCAGTAAGAAAGTACTGAAAACAAGCCAAAAATGTCTTCAATGAATTAAAGAGATAGATTGATTTTCAATATCTTAATGTTTCTAAAATAAATTGCAAGATTTTATACTAGATATCAGTGTAAATATTCATTATACGAGGATATTCTAAAAAATAAACCCGAGAAAACTACTTGACATATATGATGACAAAAACGAGTTTGACAAAAGTCAGTTTGGGTAAAACTTACAACACCTACCACCTGAAACTCTTGTTCTATAATTTAATTATTTTAATTTACAAAAATACAAAAATAATATATCAGAGTAAGTATATTGATAGCTTTGAAGGTATGCTCTGGTTGTGCACTGTTTACTATTTAAAGGGGAATCAAATATGTGATGCTTATGGTGTGGCTATATTAAAATTGAACAAGTTCAGAAGCATACGAGGAATAGAATAAAGACAAAAGATGACCCTTACTTATCCTAAAGATAGACAATGGTATATATGTGCTAGTTGGGGAGAGAATCCAGTCAGTAGATGGAGGATGTGGTAGTGGAAAAAAAAAGACACAACGTTTTGGTTGAAAGTTTAGCACTATATTTAACAAAGTGAAATTGTGTGTTAATAGCCTTGAATAAAATCCAAAAAATATATTCAATTCATTGAAGATTATTTAGGAAAAACTTGAAAAATACAACTTGATAAGGATTCCAATAAAAGATTCATAAGCAATACAAGTTTCAGAATTTTTAGTATATTTTCCCTAAAAAGCCATTTGATTTAAATTAAAAAGAATTCTATTTACCTGCCACTTAAATAAGAGGAAATTATTTGGTTTTGTAATAAGTCAATAAAATAAATTAACATATCTCTAGAAAACAGATATGCACACTAATTTAAAAAGAATAGTGCTTCATCTGTTCAGCAAACATTTGTAAAATTCCTTGACATCAGCTAGCTCTGGAGTTCTGCTAGGTGAGTAAGGCCATGTATGTTACTGCTCAGAGTACTGACGCAAAGCAATTGTCCCCTTCACATCCATTTTTTGCTGTTGATATGTCATGCTATGTTGTTTAGAGATCCATAGATGGCCCTACATGAAGGCCTTTTTTTGTGTGTATATGGGTGACTGTGATTTAACTTTCAAATAAGATGGCTCCTGATTTACAATGATTCAACTTATGATATATTTGGCAATGATGTGAAAGTGAAAGTGATTCAGTAGAAACTGTACTTTGAATTTTGAATTTGGGTCTTTATAAAAAGGGACAGTGACATGTGGTATGGTGCCATCTTGTGATGCTGGGCAGCGGCAGTGAGCCACAGCTCCCAGTCAGCTAGAAGATTACAGGGGTGAACACCTTGTATTCTTACAAACATTCTATATATAACCATTCTTCTTTTTTTAGTGTAATATTTAATAAATTGCATGTGATATTTGATACTTTGTTATAAAATAGGCTTTGTTTACGATGATTTTGCCCAAATGCAGGCAAATATAAGTGTTCTGAGTATGTTTAAATAAGCTTAAGGTAAGCTATGATATTTGATAGTTTAGGGGTATTAAATGCATTTTCAATTTTTTATGTGTTTCTCTGTACATAGCCCCCTTGTAAGCTGAGGAACATCTCTATATGTATATGTAGCCTTGGTATGGCTTACATATTATTGGCATGAAACATCTAGAACTGTACGTGTGCCATATAATTGTCTACAACATCAAACAAGTTTCTTGAAAACTTGTGCCAAAAGGGTTATGTCTTTAAGGATTCTTATTTCAGAAGGGTTCTCTCAAACGTAAGATTTTTCAGAAGTTAAGTGAAAATCTGACCAAACTAAACATTTTTCCATTTTCTCTAGTGAGCAAAGATAGCTAAAATCTATCTGCCATTTTCAACACTGTACTCAACGATTGTAATTCTAATTTAAGAACAGATTATTTATATCAAAAGCACATGTTGCCCTAATCTTATAGAATATTCATAAATCTCACTCAGAGCCTTGGACACTTTTATTTGTTGAGTCTATATGGTACTACGGACATTCATCTTTTTTGACCTCATAGCTTCATGTATGTCTATACTTTTGAAAATACATGCATCATAGTTCCATTGTAAAATGTCTGGGTTGTAAAATGTGCTATGCTATCAAAATGGTAATAAGAACATACAAATGACCTGATGTAATGAACTGGACCAGATTGCCAGATATCACATTTCATACCAGAAAGTTTCAGTGGTAAGTTTTAAAATGGCCAGCTATACTTCGACTGAATTATAACTCATTTAACTTCTTTCTTTGTGTACAGTATTATACATTAGTCAGTATTATAGTAAATAAGTACTTTGGACAGATGTAAATATGCTGTAATAAAAAATGTCTTTCTTCTTTCTTTTAGTCCTTTTTACTTGTAAGACTAGCCACGAATACCATGCCTCCCCCAAAATAATTTGCAATCCAAATTTATCTCTAAATGAATTTATTGCACAGAAAAAAATATATATATACACTTACAGTAGACATGTTCAAATATAGTTACACAACAGCAGGGCCCTATATGTAAGCAGTATAGTTGTTTTGTTTTGTTTTTTTCTTTAAAAAAAAGAGGTTATGTGAAATATTGGGATTTTATTTCCAGGCCTCGTATTTCAAGACATTTAACTACACTTACGGTGTCAACAGCCTCTTGTTGGCAGTATGATTTTATTGGCTCCATGGAATAACAGCAAGAATTTACTATTGCTTCTTTCTTTTATGACACACACAGAAAAAAAATGACACATTTGCTCAAGACCAACCAGAATCATTTTAACCTATCAAAATTGATGGGAGGCCTTCACTGCCAAAGTCACTGCTGGGTTTTCACAATTCATTGCAGACAATCTGCTACTCCCATTATGATAAAGGAGAGAAGAGTCATAATCAGGGAAAAATCTAGATTAATACTTGTAATTATCATGAAATTATTTAGTCTGCTACAGGATTATTATTATTAGTGTCATTTGATAATTTTATCTCATTGTATTAAACACAACTGTGAGTAATTACCCTACCTAATATTTCTCTGTATTGGCTGACTAGCTAGCAAACATTCATGAAAATATGCATTAGCCACACATATAAAATGCTGCATTATGATGCTGTTGAATCAGGACATACCACTACCTGATCCTGTAGCTCTTTGAGGATTTGCAAATCAATTAATTCTATGTTTATTGGATTCTTCCCATAGAATTAGAAAATTTATAATAGAGTCCATGAACATTATTAGTTTTACCATTTTAAACCAGCAATCACACTTTGATTTGTACAACAAAAGCAGAAATATAAACACACACATTTGGATCAGTTTTCTGTTAGTCTGTCTGGACTTCAAAATCCTATTCCTCAAGATAATGCACACCAAAGTTCTGGATTAAACAAGAAATTAGATGGCACCTGAACACTTGGTTTAATATTCTCAAAAGGACTATGCAACTTATTTCTTACATTATGACATTGTTTTAAAAGATCCACACTTTTATAATGTTAGTATTTTTAATAATCAATAAAGTCAATTAATCATGATTAAAAATCAAACATAAAAATTTCTACTTTTTGCTTTTGCCCCCTCCATTTGGAACTTATTTATAGCCTGATAATTCAAAGGTCCCTATGTTTATGAAAATCTGGACAGAAATAGCTCTAAGATCCCATTCAGAACTTGATATTAATCTAAGTCTTTTGGCTCCATTTATCCTGAGAGCAAAGATTAGGGCAAAGGATTTGAGTACTGTTAGTTTATCTGGGAGATTATCCAAGGTAGAAAAGAATGGGAAAGTGATAGACTGAAGAAGAAACTTTGTCAAAGAGGTACATTGTTGATATAATTGTTGTGGATAGAAAATGAAGGCTTGCTTTTACTGAAAGGTCCTGAGAAACTTCTTTAAGTTGTCCTCATGAAGACCTGAAAACTGACAATTTTACCTATGGCTCTTATTTCCACTTCACTGAGAGCTGTCCTCAGAGGACATTAACTCTCCTACACTTTTGGGTTGTGTTGGAGACATTCTAAAATGAGAGAGAGAACATGAGATCCCATCAGTGTTAAATAACTGCAATTTCCCATGGAACTATCCACCACAGGTTTGGCTATAATCAGGTGTTGGGCCTTGATATCATAGGGATTTGAGGCAGTATCATTTAAGGTTAATCATTGTATCTGAAATTTCCAAAACTTCAACTGATGAAACTTTGATTATAAATCTATAAATATAACAATAAATCTACAGTATTCAAATTATTTTCATAGAAATACACAAACAAAGCATCAATGGATTAATATTTAAATGTTACAAAATACTGAACTGAAAGAATTTGGTCATATAACAACGTGTAAGAAGTAGAACTTAGGTTTAGGTTAGAACTCAGGATGCATTTGAGACTCAGTTAAGAAATTGAATGGAGGGACGCCTGGGTGGCTCAGTGGGTTAAGCCACTGTCTTCGGCTCAGGTCATGATCCCAGGGTCCTGGGACCGAGCCCCAAATCAGGCTCTCTGCTCAGCAGGGAGCCTGCCTCCTCCTCTCTCTCTGCCTGCCTCTCTGCCTGCTTGTCATCTCTCTCTGTCAAATAAATAAATAAAATCTTAAAAAAAAGAAATTGAATGGATGTCTGACTATCTTATAGGTTTGCTAAAAATCAGTGACTTTGTGTTCACGTGTGGCTATGCAGGGATTTTTAACTTTCTCTAAGAAGTCATTAGATTTGATTATATAATGGCAGTAAAGGATGGGGAAAAGCAAAGTACAAACCCCATAAAGACAAAGACACTGAGTATGAGAAAAGAGTAATAGATAAGAAGAATCAATGCATTTGAGGAAAATGGGAATTGAAATACACAATGATTGTTGATTTTTTTTAGATGGAGAAAACAAAACTAGCTTGCAAGAAGGAAATAACAGAAGACATGTTGTGATGTGATACAGAATCCTGGAAAAGGCAATAACGTGGAATAAAGGAGTAGGGAGAGCATATCAGGTAATTTGGATAGGAAGGAGTTAGGAGATAATTGCTTGATAAATTTTATATGGCCCACTTAAATGCACAGATTTCTCTTCTTTAATTTATATGGAGAACAGGGTGTCCTTTCTCTTCCCTTTCAGAGCACCAGAGGTGTACTCTTTCAGACTGAAAACCTGAAAAGCTCAGGACTCAGTTGCTTAAGCACAGCTGAGAGGACATATTTCAATTAAGATTTACATTTTGCTGTAGGTAGTAGACTGTCAAAAGTGGTTTAACCATATTTTTTCATTTAACAAGAAGACTACATAGAGTGTTTTCTGGTGTTGGTTCAGAGTCTTAAGAAAGTCAAGTGAAGTATCTTAGAGGTTTTCATGGCTTTTTATTCACAGTTGCAAAAATTGCTGTTGGAGTTACCACTATTAAGCCCACATTTCTGGCAGAAAGATAGAGGTAAAAGAGAATGATATCTTGTACGACTGATACTTTGTCATATGGTTACAATGTCACTAGAAAGGAGACAATAAAATATTTGATGTTGTTTTAAGTTTCCTTGTTGTCAATCCCTCAGTGCTTTCTGATATTAAGGGAAAAAGTAGATGGATATTGACCTGGCAACTATCAACACCTGTCAGTCTCTTTTGGATAACCAATATCTCTATAATCTCTTCTTCCCAGTAAAAAAAAATAAAATAAAATATATTCATAACCCACACTGTACCATCTCAAGTTAGTGCACCAAGATAAAATTACAATGATTTTCCGTTGTTCCAAATGGACAGAATACCCTTCCTTATGATATCATGTCTTATAAGATAGATAATTGGCTTGCTACCAATATACCCAGATGTGACTGTGGAAGAGCCAGGAAAAAAATAATAACATTTATTTATTCCTTGGGTTGACCCTGTTTACACAGATGCATTACTATTAGAAGAGGTTGGTTCGGGACATTGGAATGAATTTACTTAATGGGTCTGTATGTAATTGGGTTGGAGGAAATTTTTAATTTCTACAAAGATTATTAGAATTCTATCTTATTCTCTTTTGTTAATTTTCACATGTTAACAAAGCCAACGTTTTTGTCTAGCAGACAAGATCTTAAATCCTAACAAAACTCAATTTTTTCCTTTTTATTTAAGTTTGAGAGCCTCATGTTCTCTCATACTGCTTTAAATAGAACTCAAAAAAAAAAAAAAGGGAGCTAAGTGGGGCAGTAAGACCAGACTTTTTATTTTATTTTATTTATCTTATTTTTATTTAAAAAATTAAAGATTGTATGTATTTATTTGTGAGAGAGAGAGAGCATGAGTGGGGCAGGGGGATGTAGCTGCAGAGAGAGACTGAGAAGTATACTCCCTAATGAGCAGGAAGCCCGATATGGGGCTCGATCCCAGGATCCTGACTGAGATCATGACCAGAGACAAAGGCACATACATGTGCAAAATCCCTTTTTTTCTGGGAAACAATACTTTACAAGAGATGTTTGAAAAAGTACTAGGGAATCAACTTTAATCGGAGATACAAAAATTTAATTGACTTTTGTAAAGCTACAGGGATCCAAATGATGGGAATCCCAGCCTGTTTAGGTTGTGGACCACAGAGTATTCTTCTCTGTAATATTTTATTTTCTTCCATGTCTACTAACTCCAGTCCAAGTTCACTGATCTCTTTTTAGACAGTGCAAAACATGGCAAAGAATACCAAACAAGTGCCCAATATTCTACATTTATTACATCATTTCTAACATATAGAAGTGTGTTATCAAGGCTGGTTCTGTGAACGAACCTAGTTATGCTAAAGTGTGTTTTGTTCTCCAAGAAATTAAATGCATGATTATCAAACAATTATAAAATACTTTTGTCAAGAATTTTTATTCAAAAATTAAGAAGAGAAGCAGATATTAAAACTAGTTCACATGGTTATTTGGGATATAAGCAGAGTTGTGCAGCAGAAGTGCTCTGGGCCCATAATTTGGGTTATAGAATTTCTGTTTTCTAATGAAAAATCACTAACTTGCATTATTGTTAACAAGAATCTTGTGCATTACCATCAGTTTTCTACATTATAACCTCTTGCTCTACAGTTTGTAAATAACTTGTCAATAGCAAGCTAATAAACGGGGTGACTCCAATGGATTGAGATAATCTCCAGAGTTGCTGCTACATAATGCCCAGGACTCCATTGAAAGGACAACTAAGAATTTATTTTGCCCAAAAATTTGATCATTTTTTTCACTGTCCTTACCTATTTTCCAAACCTAGTCCTTTTGCTTCACCTTTCAGTTTACGGAGAACCCTGTATCTGACTGACTTGTTAATTCTGGGAATGTCTTGCAGATTAATTTGCTTGCCAGAGGTGGTTCCTCTAATTGATGTCTAAGAACCCTAATTAGTTAAGAAAACTTTTTTTAAAATATTTTCATTGCTACTAATTATTATTATTATTATTGCTAATATCTCTATTATAAATAATTCACAAGGGCATCTTTCTGACAAAAGACAAAGTGCTGGCTACTAGTAGAAAAAGGACATTTGACTCTGTCAGTGAAAGTGGTAAAGGGATTTGAGAAAATAAGGCAAAGCACTGGAATTATGTGTTAAAACTTTAAATATTATAGACACATTTACTTAATTTCTAATACTGTTGTTGCTTATAATTAAATAAGATGTTTTCCATGAACCACACATTACAGCAAATATATTGTTTATACAGATTAAATTTTCATCAAAAGGGACGCCTGGGTGGCTCAGTTGGTTAAGCAGCTGCCTTTGGCTCAGGTCATGATCCCAGCGTCCTGGGATCGAGTCCCGCATCGGGCTCCTTGCTCGGCCGGGAGCCTGCTTCTCCCTCTGCCTCTGCCTGCCATTCTGCCTGCCTGTGCTTGCACTCTCGCCCACTCTCTCTGATAAAGAAATAAAATCTTAAAATAAATAAATAAATTTTCATAAAAAAATTGTAAGTGTATTTTATTGTAGGATCCTGATAAGCATTTTGCAGATGAGAAAAGTGAAATTTAGAAAAGTATGTCTCTTCAAATCCCTCATACAATATCTGGCCTAGATAGAAGGATATACTATCACAATTGAGAAAGATAATTGAGATTACTTAAAATGATAAACTTTAGTATATAGGGTTTTTTTAAAAAGTTTGCCACAGATTCAGATTCTTTTAAAATATATATCTATTTTGTGTAAAGAGAATGCACTGAGAAGTAAAAAGTAAGTGATATATTAGTGCTACCAACTAATGGCTATAATATCATCACCTTATTTATGAACAATGAAACAGTGTGCAATATTTAAATAAATTGAAATAAATTCCTATTTATTTTATATATTTATAAATTTAAATAAATTCCTATTTATTTATTATTAAAGAAATTCCTTTAACAAAGAGTATGTTTTGAAGGTTGCTAGCAGGAAAGTGTTGTACTACATGGAAGTAATAAGAAAATGTGATCTAAATTTCTGCTTTCAAGGGTGCCTGGGTGGCTCAGTGGGTTAAAATTCTGCTTTCAAGAAGCTATAACAGTAAGTACTGAGCATTAGCTATTCTATGCTATGGATGAATAACTGAAATCTACATTTGAAACTAATGGTACACTATATGTTAACTAATTGAATTTTAAAAAGTTAATTAAAAAAACCCATTATTTTATAAAACAATATTCCCAACAGGCTCTTTTGCTTTAAAATACTCACGTTGTAATAAGAGTCATTGCTTTTTGTCTAGCCAATTCTTACATCACTGTTTATCCCTTCCCTGCTTTATCCCTTCCCAGTATCAATAAAGGCTCACTTGGGTTACCTAGAAGCCATGAGAAAGCTTGTAATAGATCTGGCTGGTTTTCACCAGCAATTTGACCACCATGTGCACAGGGAAGTCTATTGATAAATGCTTTATTGCAATAAGTTGCAAATACATGGATGATTTTGAATTCTCTTTCTTGAGGTCTTGTTTTATGATAATAAATTGAGGGTGGCTTATTGGAATGGATGTTATTAACATATCTTCATAGTTATAAGTACATGCAATTATAATATAGATGAATGAATGTGGCATTACTGACAACTGTCCTCATTTTGAAATCAAATTACAGTGTACTAAGATGAGGAAGCAAAGCAGATTTGGGATTATGAGTGAAATAATTTAAAAAAGTCTTAGGGGTATGATCAGACTATTGGGTAATTCAGTAGAAAAATGTCTACTGATTGAGATTCTGTGTTCCCTGATTTCAGAGAGAAGTTAAGATAAATAAGTAACACAAGGAGACTAGGAAGGCAAACATAAGTGATAATTTTGTGCCAGGGTGTGTATACACCTGTTTATCTTCTTGCTTTACCACTAAGGTTCCTCTTAGAGGAGAGCTTAAATATGTGCTGGAGCTAATCTCTGTGGATTACACAAGAAACCACATCCTACAGCTCTCCCTGAAACACCCCTTAGGATTTCAATGTAATTTGGTCTTGGCATTTTTAGAAATAACAAAATACTTTGCAAACTCTTTATTACCACCACAAGTGAGTCAGCTGACTCCACATTTTAACACAGTGACAGTCACAGAGGAATGGAGGAATGAGTAGAGTTATCAATATATGTGCTTTTAAGAAGTATGACAGGGTAGCAGCTATTTCCAGGAACCAAAACATGGGTCAGCAGCTGTGCAGGAAAAGTGATGGAATAAATGACTCATTTCAGAGGAATTCTATAACATATTAGTTCTATAATGTATCTTCAGCACCCAATTACCCGCTTTGATCTAAAGATAAGGATTTACAGTTAAGGTCCCATTTATGATTTGACTGGTAGGGTCTGAATAATTTTTCTACTGTTTTGACTATTACTTGAAACCTATAGTAGTACTTGGGATATGTGTTGTGTATTCTGTGAACATGTGCTATTTTTAGATTAGATAATTTCTGTCACGAACCCCTGTTAATTTGTTTGTTTTTGTTTATTTGATAGTGGTTTCAATAAATGGATATATCTGAAAAATTGCAAAGCCACTATTAAAATAAGTTATCATTATATATAGCAAGGAATTGCACATTCCTCCTTTGAATCCAACAGAGCTTCACCATATCCTTAACAATTTGGGAAAAACATGCTATTATTTTTCTTTATAAAATTTCTCCTGTTAGGCTGTGATGGTTGTCATCAGCAGTAACTCCTCTGAAGGCTTTGTCAAAAGAGTTGAAAAAATTGGAAATGAAGCTGTTTGCTGAATATGAAGGAAAGAGCATTGAAGTACAATTCACATTCTTACTTCTCCTTCTATGCTTTCAGATATTTGACATTTAAAAATTTTGCTTCTAGAATAGATGCCCTATATAATTCTTACTTTAAGGAGCAAGTTGCTTTTATAATTTTTTTATTATTCTACCATTCAAGTATTTCCATTTAAATTAAATTCAATACCATTTAAAAAAAATCAAAAGTGCAGCCAGTATTCAATTCCTGGGCTAAATAATTTTAGAAAGCTTGTGTTATTGAACCTACAGGGTTTTTCTGTAGTTTTCACTCTTTCTTTCTGTGATTTTTCCCATTAGTCACGTAAGGGACTGCAATATAGCAGACATTGAGGATAAAGAAGGACTGAATAGAACAATCCTTGGCCTCATGAAATTGAGAATCTAGCAAGGGAGTCAAACAATTCAATCATTCAGAGACAATTTATTGAGTGCCTGGCCTAAGATGAGCACAACAAAACCCCAGCACAGAGGAATCATTTTAATGGGAGAGATAGATAATAGGTAAGCCAACTTTAAAAAAAAAATCGTACTGGTTTTTCTTTAATAGTGATGCATATTTGAACTAAATAAGCACATTTTAAAAAGAGCAGTGATTGAGAAGAGGTTTTTTAACAGAGTGGTCTGAAAGGGCCTCCCTGAAAAAGTCTGTTTGGAACAGATTTCTGAATAATATCAGCTAGGAAGCTGTGTAAAAATCTCAAGGATGGGTGATTTTTCCAGTCAAAAAACTGTAAAGGCTCCAAAGTCACAATAGAGCTATAAGTTTCTCTAATAAAGTAACTTCTGACAAAGAATGAGAAGAAATAACTAACCCAGGTTTGAAAGAAAAGGGACAGACTTTCTATGGAATTCATATTTAATTAAAGCTCTAAAGGACAAAAATACAATAGAGCAAAATTCTGGTCACGCTGATATACCTAATGAAAGTTCATAAACAAGGTGTGGGTAGCAAAGAGTGTGTGGGAATGTTGGTAAGAACAGTGGGGAAGAGTCATCCCTGAACATGTTCTGAAATGAAGCAATTCTTGTGTTGTTTTAAAGGGTAAATTGGAGTTTGCCTAAGTGATTAGAGAAGGATGCCTCAGCTTATGGAAGTTCAAAGCCACAAAGATGTGATAAACTACTGCAGATATTTCTTGTTGCTTCTAGTAATGGTGATCTTAAAACTCCTACTTTAAGACAACTAAAAATCCAGACAAAATAGCTTTTAAAGTTAAAAATATCAGAATGATTATAAAAATAAGTGAGGGATTACTGGGCCAAAATAGGAAATACAATGAGAGCCTAGAGATATATGCCCTGAAGCCATTTTAATTATGAGAGCATTTGAAACTGCTAAAACACACTGAGCTTTGTTGTTAATAGACTCTTGATACTAGAGAAACAAAATTCAAAATCCAGCAGCAATCAAATTTGAGGACTTTGTTATAACCCAAATTTAAGTTCAGATCCCCAAAGCACAAGGAGAAGCAGAAATAAGACTATAGCCTACCTTGCCTTCTGTGTAAACTGAGAAAGTCAATCACTGAATTTGGAGTATGATTGTCTTATAGAGTCTCAGATATAAGAGAAAATCCTGCCAAGGAGGACCATACCATTATGATAGCTCTTAATTATCCCTACTCAATAAGAGTTTCAAATATAATGTCTGGAACATAGCAAAATGTAACAAAGCACACAAAGAAAAACCATTAACAAGACTTGATAGACAAAATGGGATTAAGTATGATGTTAAAATGGTCGATAAAGATTGTAAAATGGCTTGATTACTCTGCTCAAAGAAATGAGAGGGGAAGCAAATTGAACAAAAAACTGAAACTAAAAATGATATTGAGAAAGGTTTTATAAGTGAACAAAATGGATACTCTAGAACTTTAAAGATATGACAGCTAATTTAAGATACCACAGGGGTGTCTGGGTGGCTCACTTAATTAAACCTCCAATTCTATTTCCTTTTTTTTTTAACACCTTAATTTTATTTTATTTCTTTCATTTTGGCTCAGGTCATGATGTCAGGGTTGTGAAATAGAGCCCAGAGTTGGGCTCTGTGCTGAGCCTGGAGCCTGCTTAAGATTCTTTTCCCTTCTTTTTCTATCCCTCCCTGCGCTCTAACTTGCTCACTCTCTCTTGCTTGCAAATAAATAGATAGATAGATAGATAATAGACAAAGCAAAATAAAAGCAGATTATGAAAATAAATATAAAGATTTTGAAATGAAAACAAGTTCAAAATAAAATAGAGAAGACCTACACAGCTAAAAGTTCATTCAGAAAATCTACTATTAGAGAAGTCAGTATGACACAATGTTAAGATATCAAAAGATTTGAGCATGTACTTTACAGAAAGGGTAATCCAAATGGCCACTCATATATAAAAGCTGTTTATCTTTATTATGAATCTGGAATTAAATTAAATTAAATTAAAAATAAATTAAAACCTAAAATGACATAATCTTACACACTTACCATAATGGGCAACAGTAAAATTGTCTTGCAAGAATGTGAAAGAATAATAAAACATATGAGGTAAGTTGGACAATATTTAGAAAACTTAAAAATAAAAATAAAAATTTGGTCCATTCCTAGAAATACAACATGGAACTAAATGAATATTTTCACCAGGATATGCAAACAGATGATTATAGCTATTTCATTCATAAAGGCAGATCAGTAGTGGTCTATTTGCACAATGTTACTTTAAATAAGAGAGACTATTAACAAACTGGGAGGAGGGGCTAGGTTGTTATCATAAACAGATCTTCTATGGTGCTGATTATGCTCTATTTCTCAAAATCTTTAAGTTAAAAAATTTTCAAATTTATATCTAGATAGATGATAGATAGACAGATATCCCAGAAGCTGCAATGCTAGGCTAAGACCAGGCTTTAAAGGGCTTTTCTATACTCTACTAAATACTTGAAACCATTCATTATATCATAGCTCAGTGTTCAAATCTCCATTTGTTTCCTCAGTTTCCTAATATTTATCTTAAGGTGACCTGATCCAGACTTTTGATCACCTTTGTCTAAATATTTCTATTTTAACAAAGTCCTTTTGAACACTGAGAGACTAAAACTTAGAAAAATACTCTGATTGTTATCTCACTAGAGTGGAAAATATAGAGTTACCCATTAACTAATGATAGCCATGTCTATATTAGATCCATGACATTTTTAATTCCTGGGATCTTTTGTTTAAATGAATTTTTTAAGCTTCCTTTAAATGAAGCTTTAAGCCATCACCACATGAATAAAATTAAAGAACTAAATGAAAACAGGCCAAGTATTTACAGAGTAATAGAATGTGCAGTGGAAAGAGTACAATTCTGAAATCAGAAAGCCTAAATTAGTATGATGCATCTTTCCTAGCCATGTAATCATAAACCAGTTATCTAAATGTGTTAGCCTCAGTTTTTTCACCCATGAAATGGTGATGATAATACTTATTATGCAGAGTTGTTGTGTGGATGTGATTGAAGCATAGAGCATGAGAGTCTCATATTCCATGCTAAAATGATAGCTATTTTTATGCTTATAATAATTCTAATAATAGTAATTAAATTCTTCAAAATGGTAATATTTATTTATATTGAGGCATTGTATTGACTATTCATAGACACATTTACCAAAATAAATTTCATTTTACTTTACCCCCTCTGAGGATATATATTCTCTAATTCAATATGAATCTCATTATGAATAATAATTATCATAATAAATATGCTAATTTTTCTTCTATTTATTTTTAGGGAGGTATCCTTTACTGTTGAACATAAAGAAACTTAAGCAAGTCTGTCTTATTCAAAATTTGCATGCTGCTTTCTTATGAAACTAGATGATAGAGTTGTATGAAATAAATTCATGCAGTTAAGACATTTATGTTTGGAAAACTGGGTGGTCAGTTTAGTATTTCAAAAGAAGATTTTAAATTTAAACCTTAAAACTGAGCTCTTTCAGCCTTATTTATAGACCATCCTTCATGCTTCATAAGTACTCCTTCATTGTAAACTAAGTAATAGTTTTTGTCACACGAAATGGATTTTATATTCTACTATTTCAGAGTTAGTTGTAGTTTCTACTTCCTTACTTCCTTTTTTGAAAAATAGTTAATTCTACAAAAAGTTTTTTCCAGCTTTATTGAAAAAAAATCGACATATTATAATTTGTAAATTTAAGAAATGATTTCTTATAACATTGCAAACTTTTAACATTGTGTAAATTTTGTACAATTTGATAAATTGGTATACATCTTTATTGCAATATAATCTACATAAAAATATTAATACATCTACTATCTCGTATAGTTGCCACTGTTTTTTATGCATGTATCGTAAGGAATTTTAAGATCTACTCTCAGCAACTTTTATGTATATAGTATAGTAGAGATAAACTTCAGAGGTCTTGTGGGTTTTGTTCCAGACTGCCTCAATAAAGTGATTATCTCAATAAACTAAGTCAAATTATTATTTTTTTTGTTTCCCAGTGCATATAAAAAATTATGTTTCCCAGTGCATATAAAAAATAAACACTATACTGTACTGTTCAAAAGCATTATGTTTTTAAAGAAAAACAATGTATATACCTTAAGTAAACTAGTTCTGAGTTTTCAGTGGGTCATAATTACTGATCACAGATCACCATAACAAATACAATAATAATGAAAAAACTTGAAATATTGCAATAATTACCAACATGTGACAGAGAGACACAAACTGAACAAATGTTGTTAGAAAAATGGTAGCAGCAGACCTCTTTTATACAAGATTGCTGTAAACTTTCAACTTGTAAGAATGTGATATATGCAAAGTTTAATAAAGGGAAGCACAATAAAAAAAGTATGTATATTTTATTAACTATGATCATCATGCTGTACATTAGATCCCCAGAACTTTTTCATATTATAGTTGCAAGTTTGCACCCTTTGACCACCTTACTCCACCCCAGGTTCACCCCTGTCAACTCAACTCTAAGTTTCCATTAGTTTGCCTTTTCCTCAGATTCTGTATGTAAAAGATATCATGAATAATCTCCATACTGTTTTCCATACAAATTATATGCCTATCACAGTGCATAAGTTCCCCATTTTCCCCACTATTTACCAAAATTTGTTAGTTTCAATTTTTTGGTAGTATATATTCTAATAGGTAGTAATATCTTGCTGTGTTTTTCAGAGGTAAACAACAACAACAACATAATGACTTTGCCCTGAGTTTTTTACGTTGAGCACTTTTTAATGCTCCTGTTGGGCATTTATATAACTTTTTTGAAAATAAAGTCTATTGAGATCCTTTTGCTATTTTTTAATTATATATATTTTTTTCTATTTGTATCTGTTGGTTATTAATCACTTTTCAGATATAAGATTTGTAAGTATTTTCTTACATTCTGTGGATTGTGTTGTCATTCTCTCTCTCTCTCTCTTTTTTTTTTTGGCAATGCAGAAACTTTAGTTTGCTTTTTTTGCTTGTGTTTTTGATCTGGTATCCAAAAAACTATTGGCAAGACCAATGACAAGGAGAATTTTTCCTATGTTTTCCTTTAGGAAATTAGTTTCATGCATCACCTTTAAGTCTTTAATCTATTTCAAGTTAAGACTTATGAGTGATATAAGGTTCCAGTTTCATACTGTTTATGTGACACACTTGTCTTTTTTCTGATCTTTAAGGGGAAAACTTTCAAACTTTTTTGATTGAATATGAGATTAGCTCTGGGCTTGCAATATGTGTTTTTTCTTTAATGGATTTTTAAAATTATTTTTAAAAATTTTTTATAAACATATAATGTGTTTTAATCCTAGGGGTAAAGGTCTGTGAATCACTAGGTTTACACATTTCACTGCAATCGCCATCACTCACCATAGCACCTGCCCTCCCCAATGTCCATACCCCCACCATCCTCTCCCAACACACCTCACCCCAGCAACCCTCAGTCTGTTTTGTGAGATTCATTCTTTTATGGTTTGTCTCCCTCCCAATCCCATCTTCTTTTATTTTTCTTTTCGTATGACCGAAACCGCCTATGTTGCATCTCCACTTCATCATATCAGGGAGATCATATGATAGTTGTCTTTCTCAGATTGATTTATTTCGCCAAGCATAATACCTTCTAGTTCCATCCATGTCATCACAAATAGCAGGATTTCATTTCTTATGATGGCTGCATAGTATTCCATTGTACATATATACCACATCTTATTTATTGATTCATCTGTTGAAGGACATTTAGGTTCTTTCCATAGTTTAACTATTGTGGACATTGCTGCTATAAACATTTGGGTGCATGTGCCCCTCAGAATGCCACGTTTGTATCTGTAGGGTATATACCCAGTACTACAAGCACTGGGTCATAGGGTAGTTCTATTTTCAGCTTTTTGAGGCCCCTCCACGCTGTTTTCCAGAGTGGTTGCACCAGCTTGCATTCCCACGTACAGTGTAGGAGGGTTGCCCTTTCTCCACATCCTCGCCAGCATCTGTCATTGACTGACTTGTTCATTTTAGCCATTCTGAAAGGTGTGTGGTGGTATCTCATTCTGGTTTTGATTTGTATTTCCCTGATGCCGAGTGATGTGGAGCATTTTTTCATGTGTCTGTTGGCCATTTGGATGTATTCTTTGCAGAAATGTCTGTTCATGTCCTCTGCCCATTTCTTCATTGGATTATTTGTTCTTAGGGTGTTGAGTTTGATAAACTCTTTATAGATTTTGGATACTGGCCCTTTATCTGGTATGTCATTTGCAAAGATCTTCTCCCAGATAACTTCTGACAGTCATCTTTTGGCTTTGTTAACTCTTTCCTTTGCTGTGCAAAAACTTTTTGATCTGATGAAGTCCCAATAGTTCATTCTTGCCCTTGCTTCTCTTGCCTTTGGCGATGTTGCTAGAAAGAAGTTGCTGCTGCTGAGGTTAAAGAGGTTGCTCCCTGTTCTCTCCTCAGGGCTTTTGGTGGATATCTTTCTCACATTATGCTTCTTCATCCATTTCCAGTCTATTTTCATGTATGGTGTAAGGAAATAGTCCAATTTCATTTTTCTGCATGTGGCTGTACAATTTTCCCGACCCCAAGGCCAGCGGCTCCTTCTTTTCTCCGGGGGCGGCTTTTCTCCGGGGGCGGCGTGCTGTACCTTCCCCACACTTGCTTCTGGGGACCGCTGTGACAGACGTGTGCAACCACGCTTCTATCTCAGGCAGAGGGGATGCTAGGGCAAAGAGCGTTTTGCTCCATGCGGGTATCTTCCACCGTGCTGCGGAGACTAGCTCAGGAAAGCAGCAGCATCCTCAAACCCAACTCTGATTTCCCATAGTTGTGCTTTCTCAGGGGAGATGCACAAGCAAAGAGGCTTTCGCTGTATGCGGGTTTCTCCCGCCGCGAGACTGGGCTCAGGCAAGCAGCAGCAGTCCTCAGAACATATCTGAGAGAATGCTCTGCTTTCGCAGAGGCTTTGGCTTGGAGCGAACAGCACTTCGCCGCTGCTTCCTCTGCAAGGCTTCAGTCGCTTCAGGGAAGAAGAGGTGCGGGAGAGCTGGTGCCTCTTGGGCCTTACATTCCCAGCCTCCATGTTTGCGTCCTGGGTTCAACCTGCCAGGCCGAACTAAGCAGACGCAGCCACAACCGTGCAGTAGCGTGCACAGCCTAGGATGGCACTCTATGCACACTACCATCTCCTGGTGTAGGCATCGCTTGGCCTTTTACTCTGGCGCTCAGGAGGACTCGCTGACTAGGCCAGTGCTTTCCCCACAGGAAAGGAGAGTGACAGGATCCCTGAACACCGCCGGTGCACTGAATAGGGAGCTTTGGAGGAATGTCCCCACTCCTTCCCCTTAAACCCAGTACCTCCTCCAAGCTTCCACATCCTAGAGGAAGACAGCATGTGATGGCCAGTTCTATCTGGGAGTTGTTTCTCGAGTTCAGGGTAGGCGCAAGGTGGCAATCCCATGTCCCACCACGTACAGGTGGCCAAGGAGCTGCAGTCTCCTTGGGCCCAAAGGCTCAGGACAGGCATGCTTTCTGCCCAGAATCCTTCCTCAGAGTGGAGCCCTTTCGCCTGCCCTAATCTTCCCCTCGTGTCTCCTTAGAGCCAGGCTTCCGTCGCTCTGCAGTGACAGACGTGTCCCTTTCCTTCAGGCTCTTTCCACAGGCGCCACCACGCTTCTCTCTCAGGCAGAGGGGATGCCCATGCAAAGAGTATTTCGCTCCATGCGGGTTTATTACACCGTGCTGTAGAGACTAGCTCCGGCAAGCAGCAGGCAGCATCCCACAGACCCGACTCTGGTTTCCCAAAGAATGCAGTGCTTTCCCAGAGGGGATGCCCCGGCAAAGAGGCTTTCGCTCTATGCGGGTTTCTCCAATCGTGCTGCGAATACTAGGCTTAGGCAAGCAGAAACAGCAGCCCACAGAACCGACTCTGATTTCCCAGCGACTGCTCCGCTTTCGCAGAGGTTTTCAGCTTAGCGCGAAACGCACTTCGCTGTTGCTTCCTCAGCAGGCTTTGGTCGTTCCCTCTGTGGTGGCAGGGAAGAAGAGCCTCGGGAGAGCTGGTGTCTCTTGGGCCTTGCTTTCCCTGGCTTCAAGTTCGCGCCCGCGGTACACCTTGCTAAGACGAACTAAGCAGACACATTCACAACCCTGCAGCAGCGTGCGTGGCCTAGCATGGCACTCTATGCCTATTACCATCTCCTGGCTTAGGTAAGGCTTTGCCTTTTGCTCCGGCGCTCAGGCAGACTGGGGGTCTAGGCCAGTGCCTTCACCACAGGAGAGAGGAGGCGACAGAATCCCTGCACACGCCCCGTGTACTGGGATGGGGAACTGTGGGGCAGTGTCTCCACTCCTTCCCCCAGCACACCCCCTGCCACCCACAACGCTACCACATCTAGGTGGAAGATGGCATCTGACTGCCCGTTTCTCCATTGGGTTGTTTCTGCGAGTTCCGGGTATGGCACCTGGGAGCAAGCCCGTCAGGCCTTGGGACAGGTGGCCAAGGAGATGCTGTCCCTTTGGGACCAGAGGCACATGACAGGCCTGCCTTCTGACCAGACTCCTTCCTCAGCATGGAGCACGCGCCCCCGACCTAGTCGTCCCCTCACGTCTTCTTAGCAACCAGGCTTCCATCGCTGCGCACAGGGAGCGGGTGACACTCGTCTGGCCACTGGCCTGCCATTGGTGCCACGGCAGGCTATCCTGCTTCCCAAGCGTTTCCCGACCACAAGGCCAAGGGCTCCTTCTCTTCCCCGGGGGCGGCGTGCTGCGCCTTCCACACACTTGCTCCTGGGGAGCGCGGTGACAGACGAGTGCGACCATGCTTCTCTCTCAGGCAGAGGGGATGCTAGGGCAAAGAGTATTTCGCTCAATGCGGGTATCTTCTACCTTGCTGCGGAGACTAGCTCAGGCAAGCAGCAGCAGCATCCACAAACCCAACTCTGATTTTCCACGAATGCTGTGCTTTCCCAGGGGAGATGCCCAGGCAAAGAGGCTCTCGCTGTATGCGGGTTTCTCCCACCGCGAGACTGGGCTCAGGCAAGCAGCAGAAGCCCTCAGAACATTTCTCAGCGAATTCTGTGCTTTCGCAGAGGCTTTGGCTTGGAGCGAACAGCACTTCGCCGCTGCTTCCTAGCAAGGCTTCAGTTGCGTCAGGGAAGAAGAGCTGCGGGAGAGCTTGTGCCTCTTGGGCCCTGCTTTCTCGGGTTCCATGTTTGCGTCCTGGGTTCACCCTGCCAGGCCGAACTAAGCAGACACAGCCACAACCGTGCAGTAGAGTGCGTAGCCTAGGATGGCACTCTATCCACATTACCATCTTCCGGTGTAGGCATCGCTTGGCCTTTTACTCTGGCGCTCAGGCGGACGCGCTGACTAGGCCAGTGCTTTCCCCACAGGAAAGGAGAGGTGACAGGATCCCTGCACACCTTTCGTGCACTAAAGAGGGAGCTTTGGGGGACTGTCCCCACTCCTTCCCCTTAAACCCAGTACCTCCTCCAAGCTTCCACATCCTAGAGGAAGACAGCATCTGATGGCCAGTTCTATCTGGGAGTTGTTTCTCAAATTCAGGGTAGGCGCAAGGTGGCAATCCCATGTCCCACCACGTACAGGTGGCCAAGGAGCTGCAGTCTCATTGGGCCCAAAGGCTCAGGACAGGCATGCTTTCTGCCCAGAATCCTTCCTCAGAGTGGAGCCCTTTCGCCTGCCCTAATCTTCCCCTCGTGTCTCCTTAGCAGCCAGGCTTCCGTCGCTCTGCAGTGACAGACGTGTCCCTTTCCTTCAGGCTCTTTCCTCAGGCTCCACCGCGCTTCTCTCTCAGGCAGAGGGGATGCCCAGGCAAAGAGGATTTCGCTTCATGCGGGTTTATTACACCGTGCTGTGGAGACTAGCTCCGGCAAGCAGCAGGCAGCATCCCACAGACCCGACTCTGATTTCGCAAAGAATGCAGTGCTTTCCCAGAGGGGATGCCCCGGCAAAGAGGCTTTCGCTCTATGCGGGTTTCGCCCATCATGCTGCGAATACTAGGCTAAGGCAAGCAGCAAAAGCAGCCCACAGAACCGACTCTGATTTCCCAGCGACTGCTACGCTTTCGCAGAGGTTTTCAGCTTGACAGGAACCGCAATTCGCTGCTGCTTCCTCAGCAAGGCTTTGGTCGTTCGCTCTGTCGCGGCAGGGAAGAAGAGCCGCCGGAGAGCTGTTGTCTCTTGGGCCTTGCTTTCCCTGGCCTCAAGTTCGCGCCCGGGGTTCACCTTGCTAAGCCGAACTAAGCAGACACAGTCACAACCCTGCAGCAGCGTGCGTGGCCTAGCATGGCACTCTATGCCTATTATCATCTCCTGGCGTAGGTAAGGCTGTGCCTTTTGCTCCGGCGCTCAGGCAGACTGGGGGTCTAGGCCTGTGCCATCACCACAGGAGAGAGGAGGCGACAGGATCCCTGCACAGGGCCCGGGCACTGGGATGGGGATCTGTGGGGGACGTTCTCCAATCCTTCCCCAGCACACCCCCTGCCATCCACAACGCTGCCACATCTTGGTGGAAGACGGCATCTGACTGTCCATTTCTCCAAGCCGTTGTTTCTGCGAGTTCCGGGTTTGGCACCTGGGGCAAAGGCCGTTATGCCCTTGGGACAAGTGGCCAAGGAGATGCTCTACCCTTGGGACCAGAGGCACAGGACAGGCCTGCCATCTGCCCAGACTCCTTCCTCAACATGGAGCACGTGCCCCTGCCCTAGTCGTCCCCTCATGTATCCTTAGCAGCCAGGCTTCCTTCTCTCCCCACAGGGAGCGGGTGACACTCGTCTGGCCACTGGATTGCTGTTGGTGCCACGGCAGGCTATCCTGCTTCCCAAGCGTTTCCCGACCCCAAGGCCAAGGGCTCCTTCTCTTTCCCGGGGACGGCGTGCTGCGCCTTCCCCACACTTTCTCCTGGGGAGCGAGGTGACAGACGAATGCGACCATGCTTCTCTCTCAGGCAGAGGGGATGCTAGGGCAGCGAGTATTTCTCTCCATGCGGATATCATCCACCGTGCTGCGGAGACTAGCTCAGGCAAGCAGCAGCAGCATCCACACACCCAACTCTGATTTCCCAACGAATGCTGTGCTTTCCCAGGGGAGATGCCCAGGCAAAGAGGCTTTCGCTGTATGCGGGTTTCTCCCACCGCGAGACTCGGCTCAGGCAAGCAGCAGAAGCCCACCGAACATTTGTCAGCGAATGCTGTGCTTTCGCAGAGGCTTTGGCTTGGAGCGAACAGCACTTCGCCGCTGCTTCCTCAGCAAGGCTTCAGTCGCGTCAGGGAAGAAGAGCTGCGGGAGAGCTGGTGCCTCTTGGGCCTTGCTTTCCCGGGCTCCATGTTTGCGTCCTGGGTTCACCCTGCCAGGCCGAACTAAGCAGACACAGCCTCGACCCTGCAGTAGCGTGCGTGGCCTAGGATGGCACTCTGCTCACAATGCCATCTGTCGGCGTAGGCAAGGCCTGCCCTTTCGCTCTGGCGTTCAGGTGGACAGGGGACTAGGACAGTGCCTTCTCCATCCTTGAGGAGACGTGAGAGGATCACTGCACACCGCCCGTGCCCTGGGATGGGGAGTAATGGATAAGTGTCCCTGTTTTCCCGGGACACACCCTGCCTCCGCCAATGCTGCCACATCCTGGAGGGAGACGGCATCTGATTGCCCGTTCCTCCAGGAGTTGTTTCTGCGAGTTCAGGGCCGGGAGCTTGGTGGCAACCCCACGTCTGCCCTCTGGACAGGTGGCCAAGGAGATGCTGTCCCTTTGGGATCAGAGGCACAGGAAAGGCCTTCCTTCTGCCCAGACTCCTTCCTCAGATTGGAGCACGCTCCCCTGCCCAATCGTCCCCTCGTGTCTCCTTAGCAGCCAGGCTTCGTCTCTCTGCACAGAGAGCGGGTTACACTTGTCTTGCCACCGGCCCGCTGTTCCTGCCAGGGTCGGCTCTCCAGCTTCGCGACCGTTTCCCGACCACAAGGCCAAGGGCTCCTTCTCTTTGCCTCGGGCAGCGTGCTGCACTTTCCCCAGACAGGCTCCTGGGGAGCCCAGGGACAGACATATCCCTTTCCTTAAGGCTCTTTCCAAAGTCGCCACCGCGCTTCTCTCTCAGGCAGAGGGGATGACCAGGCAGGGAGGATTTCGCTACAGGAGGGTTTATTACACCATGCTGTAGTGTCTTGCTTAGGAAAGCAGCAGCATCCCACAGACCCGACTCCAATTTCACAAAGATTGCTGTGCTTTCCCAGAGGGGATGCCCCGGCAAAGAGGCTTTCGCTCTATGAGGGTTTCTCCCGCCGTGCTGCGAATACTAGGCTAAGGCATGCAGCAACAGCAGCCCACAGAACCGACTCTGATTTCCCAGCGACTGCTATGCTTTCGTAGAGGTTTTCAGCTTGGCGTGAACCGCACTTCGCTGCTGCTTCCTCATCAAGGCTTTGGTCGTTCGCTCTGTCGCGGCAGGGAAGAAGAGCCGCGGGAGAGCTGGTGTCTCTTGGGCCTTGCTTTCCCTGGCTTCAAGTTCGCGCCCGGGGTTCACCTTGCTAAGCCGAACTAAGCAGACACAGTCACAACCTTGCAGCAGCGTGCGTGGCCTAGCATGGCCCTCTATGCCTATTACCATCTCCTGGCGTAGGTAAGGCTTTGCCTTTTGCTCCGGCGCTCAGGCAGACCGGGGGTCTAGGCCAGTGCCTTCACCACAAAAAAGAGGCGACAGAATCCCTGCACACGGCACGTGCACTGGGATGGGGAACTGTGGGGCAGTGTCTCCACTCCTTCCCCGGCACACCCCCTGCCATCCACAATGCTGCCACATCTTGGTGGAAGACGGCATCTGTCTATTTCTGCATGGGGTTGTTTCTGCGAGTTCCGGGTTTGGCACCTGGGGCAAAGGCCGTTATGCCCTTGGGACAAGTGGCCAAGGAGATGCTCTACCCTTGGGACCAGAGGCACAGGACAGGCCTGCCTTCTGCCCAGACTCCTTCCTCAGAGTGGAAGCACTCGCTCCTGCACTAGTCGTCCCCTCATGCCTCCTCAGCAGCCAGGCTTCCATCACTCCGCACAGGGAGCAGATGATACTCGTCTGGCCACTGGCCTGCTGTTGGTGCCACGGCAGGCTATCCTGCTTCCCAAGCGTTTCCCGACCCCAAGGCCATGGGCTCCTTCTCTTCCCCGGGGGCGGCGTGCTGCGCCTTCCCCACACTTTCTCCTGGGGAGCGCTGTGACAGACGTGTGCAACCACGCTTCTCTCTCAGGCAGAGGGGATGCTAGGGCAAAGAGTATTTCGCTCCATGCGGGTGTCTTCCACCGTGCTGCGGAGACTAGCTCAGGCAAGCAGCAGCATCCCCCAACCCAACTCTGATTTCCCAAGGAATGCTGTGCTTTCCCAGGGTAGATGCCCAGGCAAAGAGGCTTTCGCTGTATGCGGGTTTCTCCCACCGCGAGACTGGGCTCAGGCAAGCAGCAGCAGCCCTCAGAACATTTCTCAGCGAATTCTGTGCTTTCGCAGAGGCTTTGGCTTGGAGCGAACAGCACTTCGCCGCTGCTTCCTCAGCAAGGCTTCAGTCGCTTCAGGGAAGAAGAGGTGCGGGACAGCTGGTGCCTCTTGGGCCTTGCTTTCCCGGGCTCCATGTTTGCGTCCTGGGTTCACCCTGCCAGGCCGAACTAAGCAGACACAGCCACAACCGTGCAGTAGCGTGCGTAGCCTAGGATGGCACTCTATCCACATTACCATCTTCCGGTGTAGGCATCGCTTGGCCTTTTACTCTGGCGCTCAGGCGGACGCGCTGACTAGGCCAGTGCTTTCCCCACAGGAAAGGAGAGGTGACAGGATCCCTGCACACCTTTCGTGCACTAAAGAGGGAGCTTTGGGGGACTGTCCCCACTCCTTCCCCTTAAACCCAGTACCTCCTCCAAGCTTCCACATCCTAGAGGAAGACAGCATCTGATGGCCAGTTCTATCTGGGAGTTGTTTCTCAAGTTCAGGGTAGGCGCAAGGTGGCAATCCCATGTCCCACCACGTACAGGTGGCCAAGGAGCTGCAGTCTCATTGGGCCCAAAGGCTCAGGACAGGCATGCTTTCTGCCCAGAATCCTTCCTCAGAGTGGAGCCCTTTCGCCTGCCCTAATCTTCCCCTCGTGTCTCCTTAGCAGCCAGGCTTCCGTCGCTCTGCAGTGACAGACGTGTCCCTTTCCTTCAGGCTCTTTCCTCTGGCGCCATCGCGCTTCTCTCTCAGGCAGAGGGGATGCCCAGGCAAAGAGGATTTCGCTTCATGCGGGTTTATTACATCGTGCTGTGGAGACTAGCTCCGGCAAGCAGCAGGCAGCATCCCACAGACCCGACTCTGATTTCCCAAAGAATGCAGTGCTTTCCCAGAGGGGATGCCCCGGCAAAGAGGCTTTCGCTCTATGCGGGTTTCGCCCATCATGCTGCGAATACTAGGCTAAGGCAAGCAGCAAAAGCAGCCCACAGAACCGACTCTGATTTCCCAGCGACTGCTACGCTTTCGCAGAGGTTTTCAGCTTGACAGGAACCGCAATTCGCTGCTGCTTCCTCAGCAAGGCTTTGGTCGTTCGCTCTGTCGCGGCAGGGAAGAAGAGCCGCCGGAGAGCTGTTGTCTCTTGGGCCTTGCTTTCCCTGGCCTCAAGTTCGCGCCCGGGGTTCACCTTGCTAAGCCGAACTAAGCAGACACAGTCACAACCCTGCAGCAGCGTGCGTGGCCTAGCATTGCACTCTATGCCTATTACCATCTCCTGGCGTAGGTAAGGCTGTGCCTTTTGCTCCGGCGCTCAGGCAGACTGGGGGTCTAGGCCAGTGCCATCACCACAGGAGAGAGGAGGCGACAGGATCCCTGCACAGGGCCCGGGCACTGGGATGGGGATCTGTCGGGGATGTTCTCCACTCCTTCCCCAGCACACCCCCTGCCACCCACAACGCTGCCACATCTTGGTGGAAGACGGCATCTGAATGTCCATTTCTCCAAGCCGTTGTTTCTGCGAGTTCCGGGTTTGGCACCTGGGGCAAAGGCCGTTATGCCCTTGGGACAAGTGGCCAAGGAGATGCTCTATCCTTGGGACCAGAGGCACAGGACAGGCCTGCCTTCTGCCCAGACTCCTTCCTCAGAGTGGAAGCACTCGCTCCTGCACTAGTCGTCCCCTCATGCCTCCTCAGCAGCCAGGTTTCCATCACTCCGCACAGGGAGCAGATGATACTCGTCTGGCCACTGGCCTGCTGTTGGTGCCACGGCAGGCTATCATGCTTCCCAAGCGTTTCCCGACCCCAAGGCCAAGGGCTCCTTCTCTTCCCCGGGGGCGGCGTGCTGCGCCTCCCCACACTTTCTCCTGGGGAGCGCTGTGACAGACGTGTGCAACCACGCTTCTCTCTCAGGCAGAGGGGATGCTAGGGCAAAGAGTATTGCGCTCCATGCGGGTATCTTCCACCGTGCTGCGGAGACTAGCTCAGGCAAGCAGCAGCAGCATCCCCAAACCCAACTCTGATTTCCCAATGAAAGCTGTGCTTTCCCAGGGGAGATGACCAGGCAAAAAGTATTTCGCTGTATGCGGGTTTCTCCCACCGCGAGACTCGGCTCAGGCAAGCAGCCGAAGCCCACCGAACATTTGTCAGCGAATGCTGTGCTTTCGCAGAGGCTTTGGCTTGGAGCGAACAGCACTTCGCCGCTGCTTCCTCAGCAAGGCTTCAGTCGCGTCAGGGAAGAAGAGCTGCGGGAGAGCTGGTGCCTCTTGGGCCTTGCTTTCCCGGGCTCCATGTTTGCGTCCTGGGTTCACCCTGCCAGGCCGAACTAAGCAGACACAGCCTCGACCCTGCAGTAGCGTGCGTGGCCTAGGATGGCACTCTGCTCACAATGCCATCTGTCGGCGTAGGCAAGGCCTGCCCTTTCGCTCTGGCGTTCAGGTGGACAGGGGACTAGGACAGTGCCTTCTCCATCCTTGAGGAGACGTGAGAGGATCACTGCACACCGCCCGTGCCCTGGGATGGGGAGTAATGGGTAAGTGTCCCTGTTTTCCCGGGACACACCCTGCCTCCGCCAATGCTGCCACATCCTGGAGGGAGACGGCATCTGATTGCCCGTTCCTCCAGGAGTTGTTTCTGCGAGTTCAGGGCCGGGAGCTTGGTGGCAACCCCACGTCTGCCCTCTGGACAGGTGGCCAAGGAGATGCTGTCCCTTTGGGATCAGAGGCACAGGAAAGGCCTTCCTTCTGCCCAGACTCCTTCCTCAGATTGGAGCACGCTCCCCTGCCCAATCGTCCCCTCGTGTCTCCTTAGCAGCCAGGCTTCGTCTCTCTGCACAGAGAGCGGGTTACACTTGTCTTGCCACCGGCCCGCTGTTCCTGCCAGGGTCGGCTCTCCAGCTTCGCGACCGTTTCCCGACCACAAGGCCAAGGGCTCCTTCTCTTTGCCTGGGGCAGCGTGCTGCACTTTCCCCAGACAGGCTCCTGGGGAGCCCAGGGACAGACATATCCCTTTCCTTAAGGCTCTTTCCAAAGTCGCCACCGCGCTTCTCTCTCAGGCAGAGGGGATGACCAGGCAGGGAGGATTTCGCTACAGGAGGGTTTATTACACCATGCTGTAGTCTTGCTCCGGCAAGCAGCAGCAGTATCCCACAGACCCGACTATGATTTCCCAAAGAATGCTGTGCTTTCCCAGAGGGGATGCCCCGGCAAAGAGGCTTTCGCTCTATGCGGGTTTCGCCCATCATGCTGCGAATACTAGGCTAAGGCAAGCAGTAACAGCAGCCCACAGAACCGACTCTGATTTCCCAGCGACTGCTATGCTTTCGTAGAGGTTTTCAGCTTGGCGCGAACTGCACTTCGCCTCAGCTTCCTCAGCAAGGCTTTGGGTGTTCACTCTGTCGCGTCAGGGAAGAAGAGCTGCGGAAGAGCTGGTCCCTCTTGGGCGTTGCTTTCCCTGGCTCCATGTTGGCGCCCTGGGTTCACCCTGCCTGGCTGAACTAAGCAGACACAGCCACAACCCTGCAGCAGCGTGCGTGGCCTAGGATGGCACTCAATGCACACTTCCATCTCCCGGTGTAGGCAATGCTTGGCCTTTGGCACTGGCACTCAGGCGCCTCTCGGACAAGGCCAGTGTCTTCCCCACAGGAGAGGAGAGGAGACAGGATCCCTGAACACTGCTCGTTCACTGGAATTAAAACACATGATATGTTTATAAAAATTTTTAAAAATAATTTTAAAAATCCATTAAAGAAATAACACATATTGCAAGCCCAGAGCTAATTTCAAAGTCAATCAAAAAGTTTGAAAGTTTTCCCCTTAAAGATCAGAAAAAAGACAAGTGTTTCCACTTTCACTACTCTCATTTGACATAGTACTGGATGTCCTAGCCAGAGAAACAAGGAACACAAAGAAATAAGAGAATCCAAAAAAAAAAAAAAGGAAAAGTAAAATTTTCTTTTTTTGGATAACATGAACTTAAATGTTAAAAAATCCTAAAAACTTCACAAAAAAATTTGAATAAACAAATTTAGTAAAGCTGCCAAATACAAGATCAATATATAAAAGACAAGAATTTTGTTTTCTTTCATTTTTTTTTAATATGGAATGCTTCCCAGTTTTTCATGTCATCCTTGTTCAGTGATCACGCTAATCTTCTCTGCATCATTCCAATTTTAGTATGTGCTGCCAAAGTAAGCACAAGACAGGGGCATTTTAACACTCTAATGATGAACTATCTGAAAAAATAAAGAAAACCATCTAATTCACAATAGCATCAAAAATAATAAAATACTTAGGAATAGATTTAACTGAGAAGATGAAAGATCTGTACTCTATAAACTATGACATTGATAAAGAAATTGAAGGAGACACAAATGGAAAGATAGCTCATATTTATGAATGGTAAGAATTAACATTGTTAAAATGTCCATACTACCGAAAACCATCTGTAAATCCAATTCCTATCAAAAATCCAATGTTAGGGGCGCCTGGGTGGCTCAGTGGGTTAAGCTGCTGCCTTCGGCTCAGGTCATGATCCCAGGGTCCTGGGATCGAGCCCCGCATCAGGCTTTCTGCTCAGCAGGAAGCCTGCTTCCTCTTCCCTCTCTGCTTGTCTCTCTGCCTGCTTGTCATCTCTCTCTGTCAAATAAATAAATTAAAAATCTTTTAAAAAGTCCAATATTATTTTTTTTACAGAAGTAAGTAAAGAATCCTAAAATTTATATGAGACCATAAAAGACAACAAATAATCAAAGCAGTTCTGAGAAAGAATGAAGAAGAGAAATTACACTTCTTGATTTGAAACTATACTACAAAGCCCTCATGCTCAAAACAATAAAGTATACTGGCATAAAAACAGACCAATAAACAAGTAGAACAGAATTGAGAGTCCAGAAATAAATCCTTTCATACAGTCACCTAATATTTGACAGGGGCCCACATATGTAATGGGTAAAGATAGTCTGTTCAATAAATGATATTTAAAACTGAATAGTCACATAAACAGTATGAAACTGGAACCTTATATCACTCACAAGTCTTAACTTGAAATAGATTAAAGACTTAAAGGTGATGCATGAAACTAAATTTCCTAAAGGAAAACAGGAAAAATTCTCCTTGACATTGGTCTTGCCAATAGTTTGTTGGATACCAGACCAAAAACACAAGCAAAAAAAAGCAAAAATAAATAAATGGTATTACATCAAACTAAAGTTTCTGCATTGCCAAAAAAAAAAAAAGAGAGAGAGAATGAAAACACAATCCACAGAATGTAAGAAAATACTTACAAATCTTATATCTGAAAAGAGGTTAATAACCAACAGATACAAATAGAAAAAAATATATAATTAAAAAAATAGCAAAAGGATCTCAATAGACTTTTTTTTCAAAAAAGTCATATAAATGACCAACAGGAGCATTAAAAAGTGCTCAACGTAAAAAACTCAGGGCAAAGTCAATATGTTGTTGTTGTTGTTGTTTACCTCTGAGAAACACAGCAAGATATTACTACCTATTAGAATATATACTACCAAAAAATTGAAACTAACAAATTTTGGTAAATATTGGGGAAAATGGGGAACGTAGGCACTGTGATAGGGATATAAATTTGTATGGAAAACAGTATGGAGATTATTCATATTATTAAAAGTAAAATTACCATATGATTCAATAATCCCACTTCTAGGTATATATCTAAAGGAAACGAAGTCATTGTTCAAAGACATATCTGCACTCTTATGTTTATTATAAAATTATTAACTCTAAGCAAGAGATGGAAATAACTTCAGTATCCATTAATGGATGAATGATTAAAATAAGTATGGTAAATATATCCTATGGAATACTACTTAACCATGAAAAATTAAGAAATACTGCCATTTACAACAGCATGGATGGATCTTGAAGGTATTATACTAAGTGAAATATTTCAAAGATTTTATATATTTTTTTTAATTTATGTGTTATGATATCCCTTACATACAGAATCTGAGGAAAAGGCAAACTAATGGAAACTTAGAGTTGAGTTGACAAGGGGTGAACCTGGGGTGGAGTAAGGTGGTCAAAGGGTGCAAACTTGCAACTATAATATGAAAAAGTTCTGGGGATCTAATGTACAGCATGATGATCATAGTTAATAAAATATACATACTTATTTTTATTGTGCTTCCCTTTATTAAACTTTGCATATATCACATTCTTACAAGTTGAAAGTTTATAGCAATCTTGTATAAAAGAGGTCTGCTGCCACCATTTTTCTAACAACATTTGTTCAGTTTGTGTCTCTCTGTCACATGTTGGTAATTCTTGCAATATTTCAAGTTTTTTCATTATTATTGTATTTGTTATGGTGATCTGTGATCAGTAATTATGACCCACTGAAAACTCAGAACTAGTTTACTTAAGGTATATACATTGTTTTTCTTTAAAAACATAATGCTTTTGAACAGTACAGTATAGTGTTTATTTTTTATATGCACTGGGAAACATATTTTTTTATATGCACTGGGAAACCAAAAAAAAAATAATAATTTGACTTAGTTTATTGTGATAATCACTTTATTGAGGCAGTCTGGAACAAAACCCACAAGACCTCTGAAGTTTATCTCTACTATACTATATACATAAAAGTTGCTAAGAGAGTAGATCTTAAAATTCCTTACGATACATGCATAAAAAACAGTGGCAACTATACGAGATAGTAGATGTATTAATATTTTTATGTAGATTGTATTGCAATAAAGATGTATACCAATTTATCAAATTGTACAAAATTTACACAATGTTAAAAGTTTGCAATGTTATAAGAAATCATTTCTTAAATTTACAAATTATAATATGTCGATTTTTTTCAATAAAGCTGGAAAAAACGTTTTGTAGAATTAATCTATTTTTCAAAAAAGGAAGTAAGGAAGTAGAAACTGCAACTAACTGTGAAATAATAGAATATAAAATCCATTTTCGTTATATACACTGTGACAAAAACTATTACTTAGTTTACAATGAAGGAGTACTTATGAAGCATGAAGGATGGTCTATAAATAAGGTGGAAAGAGCTCAGTTTTAAGGTTTAAATTTAAAATCTTCTTTTGAAATACTAAACTGACTACCCAGTTTTCCAAACATAAATGTCTTAACTGCATGAATTTATTTCATACAACTCTATCATCTAGTTTCATAAGAAAGCAGCATGCAAATTTTGAATAAGACAGACTTGCTTAAGTTTCTTTATGTTCAACAGTAAAGGATACCTCCCTAAAAATAAATAGAAGAAAAATCAGCATATTTATTATGATAATTATTATTCGTAATGAGATTCATATTGAATTAGGGAATATATATGCTCAGAGGGGGTAAAGTAAAATGAAATTTATCTTGGTAAATGTGTCTATGAATAGTCAATACAATGCCTCAATATAAATGAATATTACCATTTTGAACAATTTAATTACTATTATTAGAATTATTATAAGTATAAAAATAGCTATCATTTTAGCATGGAGTATGAGACTCTCATGCTCCATGCTTCATCACATCCACACAACAACTCTGCATAATAAGTATTATCATCACCATTTCATGGGTGAAAAAACTGAGGCTAACACATTTAGATAACTGGTTTATGATTACATGGCTGGTAAAGATGCATCACACTAATTTAGGCTTTATGATTTCAGAATTGTACTCTTTCCACTGCACATTCTATTACTCTGTAAATACTTGGCCTGTTTTCATTTAGTTCTTTAATTTTATTCATGTGGTGATGGCTTAAAGCTTCATTTAAAGGAAGCTTAAAAAATTCATTTAACCAAAAGCTCCCAAGAATTAAAAATGTCATGGATCTATTGTAGACATTGATATCATTAGTTAATGGGTAACTCTATATTTTCCACTCTAGTGAGATAACAATCAGAGTATTTTTCTAAGTTTTAGTGCTCAAAAGGACTTTGTTAAAATAGAAATATTTAGACAAAGGTGATCAAAAGTCTGGATCAGGTCACCTTAAGATAAATATTAGGAAACTGAGGAAACAAATGGAGATTTGAACACTGAGCTATGATATAATGAATGGTTTCAAGTATTTAGTAGAGTATAGAAAAGCCCTTTAAAGCCTGGTCTTAGCCTAGCATTGCAGCTTCTGGGATATCTGTCTATCTATCATCTATCTATCTAGATATAAATTTGAAAACTTTTTAAATTTTATTTTATTTATTTATTTGACAGAGAGAGATCACAGTAGGAGAGAGGAAGGGAAGAGATCACAGAGAGAGGAAGGGAAGCAGGCTCCCCGCCGAGCAGAGAGCCCGATGCGGGACCCGATCCCAGGACCCCGAGATCATGACCCGAGCCGAAGGCAGCGGTCCAACCCACTGAGCCACCAGGCGCCCCTGAAAACTTTTTTAACTTAAAGATTTTGTGAAATAGAACATAATCAGCACCATAGAAGATCTGTTTATTATAACAACCTAGCCCCTCTTCTCAGTTTGTTAATATTCTCTCTTATTTAATGTAACATTGTGCAAATAGACCACTACTGATCGGCTGTTATGAATGAAATAGCTATAATCATCTGTTTGCATATCCTGGTGAAAATATTCATTTAGTTCCATGTTGTATTTCTAGGAATGGACCAAATTTTTATTTTTATTTTTAAGTTTTCTAAATATTGTCCAACTTACCTCAAATGTTTTTATTATGGGCACTTTCATTCTTTCACATTCTTGCAAGACAATTTTACTGTTGCCCAATATGGTAAGTGTGTAATAGTATGTCATTTTAGGCTTTAATTTATTTTTAATTTAATTTAATTTAATTCCAGATTCATAATAAAGATAAACAGCTTTTATATATGAGTGGCCATTTGAATTACTCTTTCTGTAAAGTACATGCTGAAATCTTTTGATATCTTAACATTGTGTCATACTGACTTCTTTAATAGTAGATTTTCTGAATGAACTTTTAGCTGTGTAGGTCTTCTCTATTTTATTTTGAACTTGTTTTCATTTCAAAATCTTTATATTTATTTTCATAATCTGCTTTTATTTTGCTTTGTCTATTATCTATCTATCTATCTATTTATTTGCAAGCAAGAGAGAGCGAGCAAGTGAGAGCGCAGGGAGGGATAGAAAAAGAAGGGAAAAGAATCTTAAGCAGGCTCCAGGCTCAGCACAGAGCCCAACTCTGGGCTCTATTTCACAACCCTGACATCATGACCTGAGCCAAAATGAAAGAAATAAAATAAAATTAAGGTGTTAAAAAAAAAAAGAAAAAGAATTGGAGGTTTAATTAAGTGAGCCACACAGGCACCCCTGTGGTATCTTAAATTAGCTGTCATATCTTTAAAGTTCCAGAGTATCCATTTGGTTCATTTATAAAACCTTTTTCAATGTCATTTTTAGTTTCAGTTTTTTGTTCAATTTGCTTCCCCTCTCATTTCTTTGAGCAGAGTAATCAAGCCATTTTACAATCTTTATCGATCATTTTAACATCATACTTAATCCCATTTTGTCTATCAAATCTTGTTAATGGTTTTTCTTTGTGTGCTTTGTTACATTTTGCTATGTTCAAGACATTATATTTGAAACTCTTATTGAGTAGGGATAATTAAGAGCTATAATAATGGTATGGTCCTCTTTGGCAGTATTTTCTCTTATATCTGAGATTCTACAAGACAATCATACTCCAAATTCAGTAATTGACTTTCTCAGTTTACACAGAAGGCAAGGTAGGCTATAGTCTTATTTCTGCTTCTCCTTTTGCTTTGGGGATCTCAACTTAAATTTGGGTTGTACCAAAGTCCTCAAATTTGATAGCTGCTGGATTTTAAATTTTGTTTCTCTAGTATCAAGAGTCTATAAACAACACAGATCAGTGTGTTTTAGCAGTTTCAAATGCTCTCATAGCTAATATGGCTTCAGGGCATATATCTCTAGGCTCTCATTGTATTTCCTATTTTGGCCCAGTAATCCCTCACTTATTTTTATAATCATTCTGATTTTTTTAGCTTTAAAAGCTATTTTGTCTGGATTTTTGTTGTCTTAGGTAGTTTATCACATCTTTATGGCTTTGAACTTCCATAAGCAGAGGCATCCTTCTCTAATCACTTAGGCAAACTCCAATTTACCCTTTAAAACAACACAAGAATTGCTTCATTTCAGAACATGTTCAGGGATGAATCTTCCACACTGTTCTTACGAACATTCCCACACACTCTTTGCTACCCACACCTTGTATATGAACATTCATTAGGTATATCAGCGTGACCAGAATTTTGCTCTATTGTATTTTTGTCCTTTAGAGCTTTAATTAAATATGAATTCCATAGAAAGTCTGTCCCTTTTCTTTCAAACCTGGGTTAGTTATTTATTCTCATTATTTCTCAGAAGTTACTTTATTAGAGAAACTTATAGCTCTATTGTGACTTTGGAGCCTTTACAGTTTTTTGACTGGAAAAATCACCCATCCCTGAGATTTTTACGCAGCTTCCTAGCTGATATTATTCAGAAATCTGTTCCAAACAGACTTTTTCAGGGAGGCCCTTTCGGACCACTCAGTTAAAAAACCTCTTCTCAATCACTGCTCTTTATAAAATGTGCTTATTTAGTTCAAATATGCATCACTATTAAAGAAAAACCAGTACGATTTTTTTTTAAGTTGGCTTACCTATTATCTATCTTTCCCATTAAAATGATTCCTCTGGGCTGGGGTTTTGTTGTGCTCATCTTAGGCCAGGCACTCAATAAATTGTCTCTGAATGATTGAATTGTTTTACTCCCTTGCTAGATTCTCAACTTCATGAGGCCAAGGATTGTTCTATTCTGTCCTTCTTTATCCTCAATGTCTGTTATATTGCAGTCACTTACGTGACTAATGGGAAAAATCACAGAAAGAAAGAGTTAAAACTACAGAAAAACCATGTAGGTTCAATAACACATAGCTTTCTAAAATTATTTAGCCCAGGAATTGAATAATGGCTGCACTTTTGATTTTTTTTTAAATGGTATTGAATTTAATTTAAATGGAAATAATTGAATGGTAGAATAATAAAAAAATTATAAAAGCAACTTGCTCCTTAAAGTAAGAATTATATAGGGCATCTCCTCTAGAAGCAAAATTTTCAAATGTCAAACATCTGAAAGCATAGAAGGAGAAGTAAGAATGTGAATTGTACTTCAATGCTCTTTTCTTCATATTCAGCAAACAGCTTCATTCACACCTTTCCAATTTTTTCAACTCTTTTGACAAAGCCTTCAGAGGTGTTACTGCTGATGACAACCATCACAGCCTAACAGGAGAAATTTTATAAAGAAAAATAATAGCATGTTTTCCCCAAATTGTTAACGATATGGTGAAGCTCTGTTGGATTCAAAGGAGGAATTTGCAATTCCATGCTATATATAATGATAACTTATTTTAATAGTAGCTTTGCAATTTTTCAGATATATCCATTTACTGAAGCCACTATCAAATAAACAAAAACAAACAAATTAACAGGGGTTCGAGACAGAAATTATCTAATCTAAAAATAGCACATGTTCACAGAATACCCAACACATATCCCAAGTACTACTATAGGTTTCAAGTAATAGTCAAAACAGTAGTAAAAATGATTCAGACCCTACCAGTCAAATCATAAATGGGACCTTAACTGTAAATCCTTATCTTTAGATCAAAGCGGGTAATTGGGTGCTGAAGATACATTATAGAACTCATATGTTATAGAACTCCTCTGAAATGAGTCATTTATTCCATCACTTTTTCTGCGCAGTTGCTGACCCATGTTTTGGTTCCTGGAAATAGTTGCTACCCTGTCATACTTCTTAAAAGCACATATATTGATAACTCTACTCATTCCTCCATTCCTCTGTGACTGTCACTGTGTTAAAATGTGGAGTCAGCTGACTCACTTGTGGTGGTAATAAAGTAGAAGAGTTTGCAAAGTATTTTGTTATTTCTAAAAATGCAAAAACCAAATTACATTGAAATCCTAAGGGGTGTTTCAGGGAGAGCTGTAGGATGTGGTTTCTTGTGTAATCCACAGAGATTAGCTCCAACACATATTTAAGCTCTCCTCTAGGAGCAACCTTAGTGGTAAAGCAAGAAGATAAACCACCCTGGCACAAAATTATCACTTATGTTTGACTTCCTAGTCTCCTCGTGTTACTTATTTATCTTAACTTCTCTCTGAAATCAGGGAACACAGAATCTCAATCAGTTGACATTTTTCTACTGAATTACCCAATAGTCTGATCATACCCCTAAGACTTTTTAAAATTATTTCACTCATAATCCCAAATCTGCTTTGCTTCCTCATCTTAGTACACTGTAATTTGATTATTTTTTTATTTATTTATTTGACAGAGAGAAATCACAAGTAGATGGAGAGGCAGGCAGAGAGAGAGAGAAGCAGGCTCTCTGCTGAGCAGAGAGCCCGATGCGGGACTCGATCCCAGGACTCTGAGATCATGACCTGAGCCGAGGGCAGCGGCTTAACCCACTGAGCCACCCAGGCGTCCAGTACACTGTAATTTGATTTCAAAATGAGGACAGTTGCCAGTAATGCCACATTCATTCATCTATATTATAATTGCATGTACTTATAACTATGAAGATATGTTAATAACATCCATTCCAATAAGCCACCCTCAATTTATTATCATGAAACAAGACCTCAAGACAGAGAATTCAAAATCATCCATGTATTCGCAACTTATTGCAATAAAGCCTCTATCAATAGACTTCCCTGTACACGTGGTGTTCAAATTGCTGGTGAAAATCAGCCAGACCTATTAGAAGCTTCCTCATGGCTTCTAGGTAACCAAAGTGAGCCTTTATTGATACTGGGAAGGGATAAAGCAGGGAAGGGATAAACAGTGATGTAAGAATTGGCTAGACAAAAGTAATGACTCTCATTACAAAGTGAGTATTTTAAAACAAAAGAGCCTGTTGGGAATATTGTTTTATAAAATAGTGGGTTTTTTAATTAACTTTTTAAAATTCAATTAGTTAACATATAGTGTACCATTAGTTTCAAATGTAGATTTCAGTTATTCATCCATAGCATAGAATAGCTAATGCTCAGTACTTACTGTTATAGCTTCTTGAAAGCAGAATATTAACCCACTGAGCCACCCAGGCGCCCTTGAATGCAGAATTTTAGATCACATTTTCTGATTACTTCCATGTAGTACAACACTTTCCTGCTAGCAACCTTCAAAACATACTGTTTGTTAGAGGAATTTCTTTAATAATAAACAAATAGGAATTTATTTAAATTTATAAATATATAAAATAAATAGGAATTTATTTAAATTTATTTAAATATTGCACACTGTTTCATTGTTCATATATAAGGTGATGATATTATAGCCATTAGTTGGTAGCACTGATATATCACTTTCTTTTTACTTCTCAGTGCATTCTCTTTACATAAAATAGATATATATTTTAAAAGAATCTGAATCTGTGGCAAACTTTTAAAAAACCCGATACAGTAAAGTTTATCCTTTTAAGTAATCTCAATTATCTTCCTCAATTGTGATAGTATATCCTTCTATCTAGGCCAGATATTGTATGAGGGATTTGAAGAGACATACTTTTCTAAATTTCACTTTTCTCATCTGCAAAATGCTGATCAGGATCCTACAATAAAATACACTTACAATTTTTTGATGAAAATTTATTTATTTATTTTAAGATTTTATTTCTTTATCAGAGAGAGTGGGCGAGAGAGCAAGCACAGGCAGACAGAATGGCAGGCACAGGCAGAGGGAGAAGCAGGCTCCCGGCCGAGCAAGGAGCCCGATGCGGGACTCGATCCCAGGACGCTGGGATCATGACCTGAGCCAAAGGCAGCTGCTTAGCCAACTGAGCCACCCACACGTCCCTTTTGATGAAAATTTAATCTGTATAAACAATATATTTGCTGTAATGCGTGGTTCATGGAAAACATCTTATTTAATTATAAGCAACAACAGTATTAGAAATTAAGTAAATGTGTCTATAATATTTAAAGTTTTAACACATAATTCCAGTGCTTTGCCTTATTTTATCAAATCCCTTTACCACTTTCACTGACAGAGTCAAATGTACTTTTTCTACTAGTAGCCAGCTCTTTGTCTTTTGTCAGAAAGATGCCCTTGTGAATTATTTATAATAGAGATATTAGCAATAATAATAATAATAATAATAATAAGTAGCAATGAAAATGTTTTAAAAAGTGTTTAAACTAATTAGGGTTTTAGACATCAATTAGAGGAACCACCTCTGGCAAGCAAATTAATCTGCAAAACATTCCCAGAATTAACAAGTCAGTCAGATAGAGGGTTGTCCGTAAACTGAAAGGTGAAGCAAAAGGACTAGGTTTGGAAAATAGGTAAGGACAGTGAAAAAAATGATCAAATTTTTGGGCAAAATAAATTATTGGGTGTCCTTTCAATGGAGTCCTGGGCATTATGTAGCAGAAACTCTGGAGATTATCTCAATCCATTGGAGTCACCCCGTTTATTAGCTTGCTATTGACAAAGTTATTTACAAACTGTAGAGCAAGAGGTTATAATGTAGAAAACTGATGGTAATGTACAAGATTCTTGTTAACAATAATGCAAGTTAGTGATTTTTCATTAGAAAACATAAATTCTATAACCCAAATTATGGGCCCAGAGCACTTCTGCTGCACAACTCTGCTTATATCCCAAATAACCATGTGAACTAGTTTTAATATCTGCTTCTCTTATTAATTTTTGAATAAAAATTCTTGACAAAAGTATTTTATAATTGCGTGATAATCATGCATTTAATTTCTTGGAGAACAAAACACACTTTAGCATAACTAGGTTCGTTCACAGAACCAGCCTTGATAACACACTTCTATATGTTAGAAATGATGTAATAAATGTAGAATATTGGGCACTTGTTTGGTATTCTTTGCCATGTTTTGCACTATCTAAAAAGAGATCAGTGAACTTGGACTGGAGTTAGTAGACATGGAAGAAAATAAAATATTACAGAGAAGAACACTCTGTGGTCCACAACCTAAACGGGCTGGGATTCCCATCATTTGGATCCCTGTAGCTTTACAAAAGTCAATTAAATTTTTGTATCTCCAATTAAAGTTGATTCCCCAGTACTTTTTCAAACATCTCTTGTAAAGTATTGTTTCCCAGAAATAAAGGGATTTTGCACATGTATCTGCCTTTGTCTCTGGTCATGATCTCAGTCAGGATCCTGGGATCGAGCCCCATATCGGGCTTCCTGCTCATTAGGGAGTATACTTCTCAGTCTCTCTCTGCAGCTACAACCCTCTGCCCCACTCATGCTCTCTCTCTCTCTCAAATAAATAAATACAATCTTTAATTTTTTAATTAAAAATAAGATAAATAAAATAAAATAAAAAGTCTGGTCTTACTGCCCCATTTAGCTCCTTTTTTTTTTGAGTTCTATTTAAAGCAGCATGAGAGAACATGAGGCTCTCAAACTTAAAAAAAAAAAAAGGAATAAATTGAGTTTTGTTAGGATTTAAGATCTTGTCTGCTAGACAAAAACGTTGGCTTTGTTAACATGTGAAAATTAACAAAAGAGAATAAGATAGAATTCTAATAATTTTTGCAGAAATTAAAAATTTCCTCCAACCCAATTACATACAGACCCATTAAGTAAATTCATTCCAATGTCCCAAACCAACCTCTTCTAATAGTAATGCATCTGTGTAAACAGGGTCAACCCAAAGAATAAATAAATATTATTATTTTTTTCCTGTCTCTTCCATAGTCACATATATATATATATGATGGAATACTATGCAGCCATCAAAAGAAACCAAATCTTGCCATTTGCCTTGGCATGGATGGAACTGGAGGGTATTATGCTTAGCAAAATAAGTCAACCAGAAAAAGACACTATCATATGATCTCCCTGATATCAGGAAATGGAGGTGCAATGTGGGGGGTTTAGGGGACAGGAAAAGAGTAAATGAAATAAGATGGGATCGGGAGGGAGACAAACCATAAGAGACTCAATCTCACAAAACAAACGGAGAGTTGCCAGGAGGGTGGGGAGGGTAGGGAGAGGGTGGTGGGGTTATGAACATTGGGAAGGGTATGTGCTGTGGTGAGTGCTGTGAAGTGTGTAAACCTGGCGATTCACAGACCTGTACCCCTGGGGCTAATAATACATTATATGTTAATTTAAAAAAGAAGAAGAAGAAGAAAACTACTATAAATCAAATGCTATGGTGTTCAGCAAAGTGTGTGTAATCAGGCATATTTTATTAAAGTAACCAAGTAAAATGATGGTTGAAAATTGGAATAACAGAAAACATAAAAATCAGAGATTTTAAAAAGAGATATGGGACAGTGTAGAGAATATATTCAATGATATTATAATAGTGTTATATGGAGACAGATGGTGGCTATATTTGTAGTGATCATTGAATAATGTATGGAGATATTGAAAACCTGAAACCAATGTAACACTGAATATCAACTATACTCAAATAAAAAAATAGTAAAAATAGAACCTTTTAATTTAAAAAGATAAAAAGAGGGACAAGAATTTGAAAAGTGAATTTCAAAAAGAGTAAAGATGAGGCTAAGACATACTCTGAATCTTGAGGAAAACAACATTTTGAAAATTCTTCACATTTTGAGAAAACTCAAATGAATCAATACCATAAAAGAACCCATTTTAACTGAGAGATGTAATGAATGCTCAAGAAATAATTTTATGACAGGATAATTCTTCCCTATGAAACAGCATACAGAAACCAGGGGAAGCACCTGGAAGCAAAAGAAACTATACTGAAAATAAGAATTAGGAAAAAGATAAATGATGAAAAATAAGAAAATTAGACCTGTGACAGAGACCTAGTGAAGAGAAGTTTTAGCTTGTGGTTTAAAGTTTTTGAGGATAATCTAGAGTTCATAACTGCCTTGAGGCAGGCTGGTTGTAGGCAGTTTAGGCAGACCCCTAAGACAGGTCTACTTTGGGCAGGTGGTGTTGGAGGAGGCCATTGGGCTGGACAAAGACAAATCCAACCATTTGACTAAAGTGTCTGTGAAGATGTTGAAGTCAAATGCAACAGAGAAAGACCTGTCAAACCTAATCTCAGAAACGGAGATGATGAAGATGATTGGACAGAACAAGGACACCACCAACCTGCTGGGTCCTGCACACAGGACGGTCCTTCATACACTATCATGGAATATGCCTCCAAAGACAACATACAGGAGTACCTGCAGGCCCAGAGGCCTCCTGACCTGGAGTACTGTTACAATATCAGCCACAATGCAGCAGAGCAAATCTCCTCCAAGGACCTGGTATCCTGTGCCTACTAGGTAGCCTGAGGCATGGAGTACCTTGCCTCCAAGAAGTGCATACACCAAGACCTGGACCCCAGGGAAGTGCTGGTGACAAAGGACAACATGATGAATATCTCAGACTTGATCCTTGCCAGAGATATCACCACATCAGTTACTATAAAAAGACAACCAACAGTGGACTGCCTGTGAAGTGCATGGTCCCTAAGGTCATGTTTGGCCAGAACTACATCCACCAGAGTGACTTCTGGTCTTTTGGGGTGATCCTGTGCAAAATTTTCACTCTGGAAGCCTCCCATATCCTGGAGTGCTGTGGAGGTGGTTTTCAAGCTGCTGAAGGAGTCATTTGATGGATAAGCCAATAAGTGCACCAGAGAGTTATACACAATAATGAGGGGTGGCTGGCATGTGGTACCTTCAAGCTGCTGGTAGAAGACCTGGATCATACTGTGGCTTTGACCTCCAACCAGGCGTACCCGGACCTGTCTTTGGCCCTGGAACAATACTGTCTATTCTTTCCCAACACCCAAAGCTCCACCTGCTCCTCAGAGAAGAATTCCACCTTCTCTCATGTGCCGTTGCCCAGGGAGGCCTATCTGCCCTGACACCCAGCCCAGCTTGCCAATGGTGGACTCAAATGACTAGTATCCCTATTACTCCTGTCCAGATTCCGTCATAAGCTGTAGCCCTTACCACCCACCCTCCCTGCAAGACTCACTGCCTTCTCCTTTGTCCCTTTCCTACTGGCAGCATCCAGCTGCCTACCTGAGGCCTTCACCCCTTGAAGTTCACCTCTCTTCCCCTTCCTCTTCCTCCTCCTTACAACCTGCTCATGAAAGAAAGGAACAGAGAGGCACGTACTTGCTCGTGGCTACTTCCTTCCCTCCCATATGTTGGACCAAGACCCCTCCCTGTCATCTGGTACTGCCTGGACGTCGAGGGAGTTGGAGATGAGGCATGCTAGTGAAAGCTGTCGGAGCTTTCCTGTTTTGGTTTTGTCTGCTTAGCATAACATGTAAGACTGAGTTCTGGTGGCAGGGACCTAGTCCTTGGGGCTATAGCACTAGCGAGGGGAGGTCAACTGCTCTGGGCCTTGGCTAAGAGCAACCCCTGCTCCAGAGATATGGTGCCAAGGGCTTATTAATTTTGATACTAATTTGCTTTGCTGACCAAATACCTGGTATCAAAAGATGGGAAGGCAAAGACTGGAAGCAGTGTTGTGACCCTGGGGTCCAGCCCCAAACTATGAAGAAAACACAAAGTGTATAAATCTGAGTAAGTATATATTTACACACCTTTATAAATAGTTTGTTATCAAAGATTTAATCAATGGGTAATATGCTCCTCATGTCTGGGAAGCATAAGTTGCCATATATTAAAAACAAAGAAAAGAGGTTTCTGGGTGGCTTCCTCCATAAGTGTCCCTTCTTTTCAGGTCATGATCCCAGGGTCCTGGGATGGAGCCCCACATCAGGCTGTCTGCTCAGTGGGAAACCTGCTTCTCCTTTTCCCTCTGTGCTGCTTATAGTTCCTCTTCCTGACTCTCTGACTGTCAAATAAATAAAATATTAAAAAAAAAAACAAGAAAGAAACAAAATGTTTTTTAAAGGTCTTTTTTTTTAAAATTTTCTAGGGGTGCCTGGATGACTCAGTTGTTTAAGCAGATGTTTGCCTTTGGCTGAGGTCATGATTCCAGTGTACAGGGATCCAGCCCTGCATGGGACTACTTGCACCCAAAGGAGCATGCTTCTTCCTCTCCCTTTGCACGTGATTCCCCCTGCTTGTGTGCTTCTTCTCTCTCTCTCTCTCTCTTGCTGTCAATAAACAAAATAAAATCTTTTACTAAATAAATAATTAAATAAATAAATTTCTAAACCTACTTTCAGTTTAGGTCCCTTAACAAAAATTGATACTGCTTCATTTAAAAAAAAAAAAAGGTTAATTTAGATAGATGCTTCCAGAGTTAAAAAGCTGTTTTGTTTCTTTGTCAGGATTAAATATAGAAGTGCTTTAAAAAGTAAAAGAAAAATATGCTATATTAACACTAATCACACTATAACTTTGGTGGTTATATCAAGATAATGAAAAGTGTTTTTAAAGCAAATTTCATTATCAGACATAAAGATCAAGTCAAAATTACAGAAGAGTAAAAGGATGAATTCATCAGACAGTATAATAATTCTTGACTTTTAATACTTAATAACAGATTTGGAGATATATAGGGAAAAACTAAGAACAAAAATCATAACTTCTACCTTAGAAGAGAAATGGAAAAAAATTTCAACACCCTTATTTTAAGATTATATAGGCAAATGGTCATCAGATAGGTAAGATATGTAAGACTTGAACAAAATTATAAACTAACTAGATATGCTTGATATTACAGAACACTCCCAACAACCGCAGACTACATATATCTTAAGCCATGAGTTTCTCTGCAAGGGTTAACATTGATAATGTTCTAGTCATACCTCCGTGTACCAGGAAATAAGTAGCATATTTCTTGAAAGACACAGCTATCAAAGCTCTATTGAGAAACCGTAAAGATGGAGAAGGGATTTGCAAATTATATATCTGATAATAGACATCTACTCTGATTATTAAAAAATGAATAAAAAAAAAACCCTTACTAATAACCAAACAGAGTATCCAATTTTACATGTGAAGGAAATAATGGAAGAGACATGTCACCAAAAGGATATGGATGGCTTATAAGCACATGACAAATTTCTCAACATTTAGACATTAAAGAAATACAAATTAAAATCATAATGAGACATGCTTACATAACTATTAGAATGGCTGAAATTATAAAGGCTAATTGTACTTCGTCTGAGCTAGATTGGGAAGCAACAAAAAATCTAAACTGTTGTTGGCATATACCATGATACCACCACTTTGGAAAATAGTTTGAAAATTTTTTGAAATGCAAAATATGTTGCAGTTACACAAATAGCCATTTTACTTCTAGGCATTTAACCAAGAGAAACAAACGCTATGTTCATACAAGGACTTGTATATGAATTTCATAGCAGCTTTAGTTTTAAGAATTGAAAACAGTGGAAATGTTCATCGATGTCCATCAATAGAGCAAAGACAAATTATGATCTATTCATTAAAGAGATTACAATTCAACATCAAAATGAGCTATTTACAATTGGAGATTCTCAAAGTAATGATGCTGAGAAAAGAAAAGCCAGGCAATGAATAGTATATACTGTGTGATTCCATGACTATAAAAAATCTAGAAAATACAAATTTATATATAGACACAGTCATCAAATATATTGGTGTGATTTTAGTGCCTTCTTCTTTGCTCCCATAGCTTCCTACACTTGGATCTCCGAGCATTTGTTGCACCATGTGAAAATATGAACTCTTTTTCTTTATTCTGTCTTACTAGAATAAGAATCCTTGAACTTTTATGGACATTTGAACTCTCAGTTATTAGCAGAAATTCTACCACACAGTAAGTTTCCAAATATAAAAGCCAGAGTTTTACAATGACTTCTAAGCTTATACATGATCTAGCCACTCATTTAACCTCTATGACCTCTTTCACTGCTACTCTTCAGTAACTCACAGTGGCCTCCTTGCTATTCCTCAGATATGCCAGGCATGATCCAACCTTATGGCCTTCAAGATAGCCAATTCCTTTGTCTGGAGTGACCTTATTGCTGATAGTTCTGGGCAAATTCATCACCTTTCCATACCTTTGTTCAATTGTCAGCTTCATTGTAACTACCCTGATCTTCCTATTAAAAATTCTTAACTCCCCAACCCCTGCCTAGCAACCTTGATTTTTCTCACCCTGATCGAATTTTTCTTTTTCCCCATTGTACTATGCACTTTGGAATGCACTATGCAATTTTTATTAAGGTTTATAGCTTTTAATTGTCTCACCCATTAAAATAAAAGTTCTACAAAGCCAAGTATTTCATTGACCAGTGTAGTCTGAAGTAATATCTGCCATATAATAGGTTCAGTAGACAACTGGTATATTTCAGAATAAACTAATGTTGAGAGTATACTGAATTTCATAAGTCATTTCAATATTTTGTTCCAAAAAATAAACTATGTAAAACATAATTTAAATTTACTTTCAAAATATTTTATAGCATATAATGGACAATATACATAAGCCTTAAAGAAACAATCATATAAATAACCATTTCAGTCCTACTTAAAAATTGCATAATACCACACTCCTAGATCCTCTCTGAATGCTCTAAAATAACCCTTCAAAGGAAATACATTTTTAAAAATAACAGATTTTGTCAAATAATTTAATAAAATAAAAGTTTCATTCATCTATGTAGATCATAATAAATGTTTTTAATAAGCATGAAATTATAACTCTGAAGTGTGCTAAAATGAAACCACCTGCTAAGTGTGAGAGAACAAAAATAAACATCATTTTTCCAAATAAGAGGAATTTATTACCTTTGAATCAAAGCATGTGGATTTGTTCAACCTGGCAATAAAGGAATATGGAGACACAAACCATAGAAAGTCATATTTTAGATTTCTAAAAGACTTCGAAGTGAAGAGTATACATTTTTTAATGCTAAACAATGCTACATAATGACAAGATGACAGGTTGTGACTAATAGCATTTTAAAAGCTCTACTCATAATGGAACGGAAGGTGTCATTTCCCTATAATTTTATATGTCATTAATTTACTATATCTGGATACAACATATTACCAAACGATGTTCATCAAAAAGACTAAATCATTTTTAATGGAACATAATAATTTGAACCTACATCAATTAATCATTTTTTTCGATCTAACATTTATAGTCTCGCTAAACATTTTATCAGTTGTCGACAAAATTCAAAAATCATAGGATAAAAAGTCGTGTTTGGAAAAGTAGATTTTTTTTTCAAATTTGCATTAAAATGAAAATATTTGCTGATATTTTAAAAACTTTAAATGTAATTTTATATATATCTTACCTATCAGATGATATAAAATTTTTGGAGAAGATATGACATATTTTTTGCTCTTGGTTGAAGGTATTCATAAAGAGCAACTGTTCCTATTATTTGTATTATGATATCTTAGTTAATAAACATGAATAACTGGTATAAAATATGTTTTTTTAAAAAATTTTATTTATTTACTTGACAGAGATCACAGGAAGGCAGAGAGGCAGCCAGAGAGAGAGGAATGGAAGCAGGCTCCCTGCTGAGAAGAGAGTCCACTGTGGGACTCAATCCCAGGAACCTGGAATCATGACCTGAGCCGAAGGCAGAGATTTTAACCCACTGAGCCAACCAGGCACCCTAAAATATGTTTTTTTTAAATATAGAATTATAGTTCTTGCCAAAATATGGAACTAGCTGGAACTGAATGCCTCCTTCAAAGTCAGCTCTGGAGAAATTATGCAAGTGTAATATGGAACTATTTCAGATATTAACCAAACGCAAAGAAATGATGATAAATTCCTTAAAAGACTCAAAGTTGCTCTTGACTGGTATGTTTCAAGCTCTATTCCTGGTTTGAAGACAGGTTGTAACAGGCCTGTCACTGTAGAAATCAGCTGGATATTTAGAGGCTATCAGAACTGTACAAAAACCTTGAAGGTGTAAAGACTTGAAAATTCTTTAGAGAGATTAGCTCCCTAAGGCATTATTCCTCCACACATTTTCCTCCAATCAATTAAGACTGATGGATGAGGGGCACCTGAGTGGCTCTCTCATCACGTGGGTGGTGGGTTAAGCCTCTGCCTTCAACTCAAGTCATGGTCTCTGGGTCCTGGGATCCAGCCCCACATCGGGCTCTGCTCAAAAGGAAGCCTGCTTCCCTCCCTGCTTGCCTGCCTCTCTGCTTACTTGTGATCTCTCTCTCTCTCTCTCTTTCTCTCTCTTTGTGTCCAATAAATAAATAAAATCTTAAAAAAAAGGCTGATGGATGATAAATTATTAAAACTGCTCCCTCCAAATGATGCTTCTTCATAAGGATTTAAGAATTTAAAATTGTAAGAATTTAAAATTGAAACTTGATCATAGGATTTATCTTATAGAATAACATCAAGTGAAGGCAGTTATTATTAGTTCTGAAGTATTTGTGATTCTGAATTCTTGGCCTCATTAGTAAATTTATTTTTAAATTCTCCCATGGAGTGGTGATTGGCCTTCAGTCTTTCATTGATGTATATCTTGGGTCAAATGAGATGTGTGTGCCCAGAACTATATATAATCTTCTTTGTATTTCACTGGAGATGGCATTTCTGAGTTTTGTTCAATTGAATTTGGACAGATGTTTCAATAGTCAATTCTAGAGTTGGCCCTGGAGAATATCTTCCTTTTTTTCTCTTCCCGATTCTCTGAAAAACCATGACTAATTCACATTATCACAGTGATATCACAATTCAAGTTTTTCCAAACACTATAGCTGCAAAATAGAAGGAAGCTACTCAGAATGTAATACTATTGTGAATGATTGAGAAAGAAAACATTATTATAATTAAGCTACCAGGTTTCAATGTATTTTATTGTTGCTTAGAAAATCCTAGCATACCCAGACTTTACGGAGATTTAATGATCCTAAGAGAAGCTGAACTCATGGACCAAAATAACTATGCACATAAAAAGTACAATCACTTACCTAAAAAAGATGATGTGGTTAACTTTATATGGCAATCCAAGTGTTATTGGAACAGGAATTTTAAAAATAGCTTAGGGGCGCCTAGGTGGCGCAGTGGATTAAGCCACTGCCTTCAGCTCAGGTCATGATCTCAGGGTCCTGGGATCAAGTCCTGCATCAGGCTCTCTGCTCAGCAGGGAGTCTGCTTCCCTCTCTCTCTCTCTCTCTCTGCCTGCCATCCGTCTACTTGTGATCTCTCTCTGTCAAATAAATAAAGAAAGAAAATCTTAAAAAAAAAAAAAGAATGACTGTACTTTTAAAAAATAGCTTAAAAGGGGCGCCTGGGTGGCTCAGTGGGTTAAGCCGCTGCCTTCGGTTCAGGTCATGATCTCCGGGTCCTGGGATCAAGCCCCACATCAGGCTTTCTGCTCAGCAGGTAGCCTGCTTCCCTTCCTCTCTCTCTGTCCGCCTCTCTGCCTAATTGTGATGTCTCACTGTCAAATAAATAAATAAAATATTTTTAAAAATAGCTTAAAAGTATATGATAAAATAATGATATACATATACAAAGAAAAGAAAGATACTATACTGTGAATATAAATTAAGTGAAAATTGTTGAAATAAAGAATACAATAAATGGAGACTAAGATGAATATAGCTGTAAAATGAATAAATGAGTTGGGAAAAGCAAACAAACAAACAAAGAAACAAATTAATGACTTCTGCCCAAATGCAGCATAAGAGAAAAAAAAATAAAGAAAATATTTAAATAAGTACTGAGATAAATTTTGGAGAATTAAAGAAAGATAAAAGATACCAGACTTAAAATGATGCCAAACATGAGAAATCAGAAACAAAACAAAACAAAAACCACACCCACAAAAAACCACTCATATACATTATGGTGAGTTTTAAGAATATCAAAAACAGAGAAGAGCATAAATGATGCCCAAGAGAAGAACAGATCACCTAAAATGTACAAGAATAATACTGACAGCAGAATTCTCAATAGAAATAGCATATAAAGGAGACAGCTGGGTGTTTGTATAGATGGAAAAGATATTTGAAACTAGATACATCAAGCCAAATTATTGATTAAATTTGAGAGCACAGTAAAAATACAATGAAGCATGTTAGGTCTTAGAACATTTATCACACAGAGACACACATTTTAGAAAACTTCCTTGGAGGACAGCTCAATTTAGATAGAGAAAACAGAATTATGTACTCAAAGGCACATTTTGAAGGAAGGATTGAATATAGTCTGCACTGCAAATATTCTTTAATCGTATGTTCTGAATTTCCTAAATTTAAGAATTATTTGTTCCAATATTTATCTTTAAATAAACCCTAGGAGACTTTTTCTTGGATTCTGGAAAATCAGTCCATTTGGATACAAATCTTTTTGTCACTGATGGAAATTTTGATAGCCCTTAACTGTGGAATGCCTAATGTATTGTTACAGCAATTGTGATTTGCCAATACATGGGTGATGTGTGTGTGTTGTGTGTGTTTATTTTTATTTTTTTATTTTTATTTTTATTTTATTTTTTATTTTTATTTTTTACCTGTACCCCCAGGGGTACAGGTCTGTGAATCACCAGGTTTACACACTTCACAGCACTCACCAAAGCACATACCCTCCCCAATGTCCATAATCCCACCCCCTTCTCCCAAACCCCCTCCCCCCAGCAACCCTCCGTTTGTTTTGTGAGATTAAGAGTCACTTATGGTTTGTCTCCCTCCCAATCCCATCTTCTTTCATTTATTCTTCTCCTACCCACTTAAGCCCCCATGTTGCATCACCACTTCCTCATATAAGGGAGATCATATGATAGTTGTCTTTCTCTGCTTGACTTATTTCGCTAAGCATGATACGCTCTAGTTCCATCCATGTTGTCGCAAATGGCAAGATTTCATTTCTTTTGATGGCTGCATAGTATTCCATTGTGTATATATACCACATCTTCTTGATCCATTCATCTGTTGATGGACATCTAGGTTCTTTCCATAGTTTGGCTATTGTAGACATTGCTGCTATAAACATTCGGGTGCATGTGCCCCTTTGGATCACTACACTTGTATCTTTAGGGTAAATACCCAATAGTGCAATTGCTGGGTCATAGGGCAGTTCTATTTTCAACATTTTGAGGAACCTCCATGCTGTTTTCCAGAGTGGCTGCACCAGCTTGCATTCCCACCAACAGTGTAGGAGGGTTCCCCTTTCTCCGCATCCTCGCCAGCATCTGTCATTTCCTGACTTGTTGATTTTAGCCATTCTGACTGGTGTGAGGTGATATCTCATTGTGGTTTTGATTTGTATTTCCCTGATGCCGAGTGATATGGAGCACTTTTTCATGTGTCTGTTGGCCATCTAGATGTCTTCTTTGCAGAAATGTCTGTTCATGTCCTCTGCCCATTTCTTGATTGGATTATTTGTTCTTTGGGTGTTGAGTTTGCTAAGTTCTTTATAGATTCTGGACACTAGTCCTTTATCTGATATGTTGTTTGCAAATATCTTCTCCCATTCTGTCAGTTGTCTTTTGATTTTGTTAACAGTTTCCTTTGCTGTGCAAAAGCTTTTGATCTTGATGAAATCCCAATAGTTCATTTTTGCCCTTGCTTCCCTTGCCTTTGGCGTTGTTCCTAGGAAGATGTTGCTGCGGCAGAGGTCGAAGAGTTTGCTGCCCGTGTTCTCCTCAAGGATTTTGATGGATTCCTTTCGCACATTGAGGTCCTTCATCCATTTGGAGTCTATTTTTGTGTGTGGTGTAAGGAAATGGTCCAATTTCATTTTTCTGCATGTGGCTGTCCAATTTTCCCAGCACCATTTATTGAAGAGGCTGTCTTTTTTCCATTGGACATTCTTTCCTGCTTTGTCGAAGATTCGTTGACCATAGAGTTGAGGGTCTATTTCTGGGCTCTCTATTCTGTTCCATTGATCTATGGGTCTGTTTTTGTGCCAGTACCATGCTGTCTTGATGATGACAGCTTTGTAATAGAGCTTGAAGTCCGGAATTGTGATGCCACCAACGTTGGCTTTCTTTTTCAATATCCCTTTGGCTATTCGAGGTCTTTTCTGGTTCCATATAAATTTTAGCATTATTTGTTCCATTTCTTTGAAAAAGATGGATGGTACTTTGATAGGAATAGCATTAAATGTGTAGATTGCTTTAGGTAGCATAGACATTTTCACAATATTTATTCTTCCAATCCAGGAGCATGGAACATTTTTCCATTTCTTTGTGTCTTCCTCAATTTCTTTCATGAGTACTTTATAGTTTTCTGAGTATAGATTCTGTGTCTCTTTGGTTAGGCTTATTCCTAGGTATCTTATGGTTTTGGATGCAATTGTAAATGGGATTGACTCCTTAATATCTCTTTCTTCTGTCTTGCTGTTGGTGTAGAGAAATGCAACTGATTTCTGTGCATTGATTTTATATCCTGACACTTTACTGAATTCCTGTATAAGTTCTAGCAGTTTTGGAGTGGAGTCTTTTGGGTTTTCCACATATAGTATCATATCACTCTGCGAAGAGTGATAATTTGACTTCTTCTTTGCCGATTTGGATGCCTTTAATTTCCTTTTGTTGTCTGATTGCTGAAGCTAGGACCTCTAGTACTATGTTGAATAGCAGTGGTGAGAATGGACATCCCTGCCGTGTTCCTGACCTTAGCGGAAAAGCTTTCAGTTTTTCTCCATTGAGAATGATATTTGCGGTGGGTTTTTCATAGATGGCTTTGATGATATTGAGGTATGTGCCCTCTATCCCTACACTTTGAAGAGTTTTGATCAGGAAGGGATGTTGTACTTTGTCAAATGCTTTTTCAGCATCTATTGAGAGTATCATATGGTTCTTGTTCTTTCTTTTATTGATGTGTTGTATCACATTGACTGATTTGCGGATGTTGAACCAACCTTGCAGCCCTGGAATAAATCCCACTTGGTCGTGGTGAATAATCTTTTTAATGTACTGTTGAATCCTATTGGCTAGTATTTTGTTGAGTATTTTCGCATCTGTGTTCATCAAGGATATTGGTCTATAGCTCTCTTTTTTGGTGGGATCCTTGTCTGGTTTTGGGATCAAGGTGATGCTGGCCTCCTAAAATGAGTTTGGAAGTTTTCCTTCCATTTCTATTTTTTGGAACAGTTTCAGGAGAATAGGAATTAGTTCTTCTTTAAATGTTTGGTAGAATTCCCCCGGGAAGCCGTCTGGCCCTGGGCTTTTGTTTGTTTGGAGATTTTTAATGACTGTTTCAATCTCCTTACTGGTTATGGGTCTGTTCAGGCTTTCTATTTCTTCCTGGTTCAGTTGTGGTAGTTTATATGTTTCTAGGAATGCATCCATTTCTTCCAGATTGTCAAATTTATTGCCGTAGAGTTGCTCATAGTATGTTCTTATAATAGTTTGTATTTCTTTGGTGTTAGTTGTGATCTCTCCTCTTTCATTCATGATTTTATTTATTTGGGTCCTTTCTCTTTTCTTTTTGATAAGTCGGGCCAGGGGTTTATCAATTTTATTAATTCTTTCAAAGAACCAGCTCCTAGTTTCGTTGATTTGTTCTATTGGTTTTTTTGGTTTCTATTTCATTGATTTCTGCTCTGATCTTTATGATTTCTCTTCTCCTGCTGGGCTTAGGGTTTCTTTCTTGTTATTTCTCCAGCTCCTTTAGGTGTAGGGTTAGGTTGTGTACCTGAGACCTTTCTTGTTTCTTGAGAAAGGCTTGTACTGCTATATATTTTCCTCTCAGGACTGCCTTTGTTGTGTCCCACAGATTTTGAACCGTTGTATTTTCATTATCATTTGTTTCCATGATTTTTTTCAATTCTTCTTTAATTTCCCGGTTGACCCATTCATTCTTTAGAAGGATACTATTTAGTCTCCATGTATTTGGGTTCTTTCCAAACTTCCTTTTGTGGTTGAGTTCTAGCTTTAGAGCATTGTGGTCTGAAAATATACAGGGAATGATCCCAATCTTTTGATACCGGTTGAGTCCTGATTTAGAACCGAGGATGTGATCTATTCTGGAGAATGTTCCATGTGCACTAGAGAAGAATGTGTATTCTGTTGCTTTGGGATGAAATATTCTGAATATATCCGTGATGTCCATCTGGTCCAGTGTGTCGTTTAAGGCCTTTATTTCCTTGCTGATCTTTTGCTTGGATGACCTGTCCATTTCAGTGAGGGGAGTGTTAAAGTCCCCTACTATTATTGTATTATTGTTGATGTGTTTCTTTGATTTTGTTATTAATTGGTTTATATAGTTGGCTGCTCCCACGTTGGGGGCATAGATATTTAAAATTGTTAAATCTTCTTGTTGATCAGACCCTTTGAGTATGATATAGCGTCCTTCCTCATCTCTTATTATAGTCTTTGGCTTAAAATCTAATTGATCTGATATAAGGATTGCCACTCCTGCTTTCTTCTGATGTCCATTAGCATGGTAAATTCTTTTCCACCCCCTCACTTTAAATCTGGAGGTTTCTTCGGGCTTAAAATGAGTTTCTTGGAGGCAACATATAGATGGGTTTTGTTTTTTTATCCATTCTGATACCCTGCGTCTTTTGACAGGGGCATTTAGCCCATTCACATTCAGGGTAACTATTGAGAGATATGAATTTAGGGCCATTGTATTGCCTGTAAGGTGACTGTTACTGTATATGGTCTCTGTTCCTTTCTGATCTACCACTTGTAGGCTCTCTCTTTGCTTAGAGGACCCCTTTCAATATTTCCTGTAGAGCTGGTTTGGGGTTTGCAAATTCTTTCAGTTGTTGTTTGTCCTGGAAGCTTTTAATCTCTCCTTCTATTTTCAATGATAGCCTAGCTGGATATAGTATTCTTGGCTGCATGTTTTTCTCGTTTAGTGCTCTGAAAATATCATACCAGCTATTTCTGGCCTGCCAGGTCTCTGTAGATAAGTCAGCTGCCAATCTAATATTTTTACCATTGTATGTTACAGACTTCTTTTCCCGGGCTGCTTTCAGGATTTTCTCTTTGTCACTGAGACTTGTAAATTTTACTATTAGGTGACAGGGTGTGGGCCTATTCTTATTGATTTTGAGGGGCATTCTCTGAACCTCCTGAATTTTGATGCTCGTTCCCTTTGCCATATTGGGGAAATTCTCCCCAGTAATTCTCTCCAGTATACCTTCTGCTCCCCTCTCTTTTTCTTCTTCTTCTGGAATCCCAATTATTCTAATGTTGTTTCATCTTATGGTGTCACTTATCTCTCAAATTCTCCCCTCGTGGTCCAGTAGCTGTTTGTCTCTCTTTTGCTCAGCTTCTTTATTCTCTGTCATTTGGTCTTCTATATCACTAATTCTTTCTTCTGCCTCATTTATCCTAGCAGTTAGAGCCTCCATTTTTGATTGCACCTCATTAACAGCTTTTTTTATTTCAACTTGGTTAGATTTTAGTTCTTTTATTTCTCCAGAAAGGGCTTTTATATCTCTCGAGAGGGTTTCTCTAATATCTTCCATGCCTTTTTCGAGCCCAGCTAGAACCTTGAGAATTGTCATTCTGAACTCTAGATCTGACATATTACCGATGTCTGTATTGATTAGGTCCCTAGCCTTCGGTACTGCCTCTTGTTCTTTTTTTTGTGTTGAATTTTACGTCTTGTCGTTTTGTCCAGATAAGAGTAAATGAAGGGGCAAGTAAAATACTAAAAGGGTGGCAACAACCCCAGGAAAATATGCTTTAACCAAATTAGAAGAGATCCAAAATCGTGAGTGGGAAGAAAGGGGATAAAAAGGGGTTCAAAAAGTAAGAAAGAAAAAAAAAAAGAAAAAAGAAAAAAAAAGAAAAGAAAAGAATTTTAAAAAAAAGAAAACACCTAAAAAAAATGTAAAAAAGAAAATATATATATATTAGATAAACTAGTAAAAAATCGTTAAAAAAGAAAAAGGTAACATTTAAAAAAAATTTTTACCCGAAGGCGAGAAGAAAAAAAAAAATGAAAAAGTAAAAATTAAATTAACTGCAAGACTAAAAAAAATCACAGGAAAAAAGCCATGAGTTCCGTGCTTGGCTTTCTCCTCCTCTGGAAATCTGCTGCTCTCCCTGGTATTGAAACCGCACTCCTTGGTAGGTGAACTTGGTCTTGGCTGGATTTCTTGTTGATCTTCTGGGGGAGGGGCCTGGTGTAGTGATTCTCAAGTGTCTTTGCCCCAGGCGGAATTACACCGCCCTTACCCGGGGCCTGGGTGAGTAATCCGCTCCGGTTTGCTTTCAGGAGCTTTTGTTCCCTGAGCGCTTTCCATAGAGTTCCAGAGGACGGGAATACAAATGGCGGCCTCCTGGTCTCGGCCCGGAGGAGCCGAGAGCCCAGGGCCGCACTCCTCAGTGCGCCCTCAGAGAACAGCGCCCAGTTACTCCCGTCTGCCTGACCTCCGGCCGCGCTCCGAGCTCACCGAGCCTGCGACCAGTTCAAGGTCACCCCGAGCTGTGAGCTTACTGTCGGCTCTGTCTCTGCAGCCGGCTTTCCCATTCCAATACCCGCAAGCTCTGCAACACTCAGACACCCCCGATCCTTCTGTGACCATGCGGGACCTGAGGCCACGCTGACCCCGCGTGGGCTTCGCCCCGGTTTAGCCTCTGGAGCGATGTCCCTCAGCGGAACAGACTTTTAAAAGTCCTGATTTTGTGCGCGGTTGCTCCGCCGCTTGCCGGGAGCCAGCCCCTCCCCCCGGGGTCTCTCTTCCCGTCGCTTTGGATTCACTTCTCCGCCGGACCTACCTTTCAGAAAGTGGTTGATTTTCTGTTTCCAGAATTGGTGTTCTTCTTCTCTTCAATCTGCCGATGGATTTTCAGGTGTTTGCAATCTTTAGATAAGCTATCTAGCTGATCTCCGGCTAGCTGAAGCAGTCTCAGCTTGCTACTTCTCCGCCATCTTGACTCCTCACCTGTTTATTTTTATTTTTGATGGTTTTACCCTTCTATGAGATTTTTAAGTAGACATAATTTTAATAAATTATGATTTCTTGAAATTTGTCTGAGGTTATATATAATAAGATGAAATTTGTGTGAACTAAAGAAGTGTGTCTCCATTTTTTTGTTTTAAGAGTAGACTGGTCTTTAAAAATTGTCCAAAGAAGTACATTATATTCATTATTAAATTGGATAATATACAATAAAGTATTTATGGTCATAAGGAACCGTATCAATTTCTACTATTAATTCATATTAATAATTACCATAAGAGGAAAAGGGGATATTTTTCAAAGTGAAAATTAGCGTATTTTTCAGAATATGATATAGTGTTATTCACTGACCAGAGGGAACAAATGTAAAGTTTAACACAGTTTACAGAATGTCTTAACATAAATTGAAATTTAAATCTGACCTAATTTCACAGTTTTAAGTAAAATGATAGCACTTTATATCCTTGAAAAGTGGTAAGTGACCCAAAACATTGCTTAGAAAAACAAATTTAACACTACACTAGACTGAGATGGCTAAGTTATGGTACAACTTGCCATTGTGTATCATCAAATGGTATATTTTTTTCGTTTGGCCTTGTCATTATATTTTATTTTAGCCATTCTGTTAAGTGTGTAGTGATATCTCAGTGTCATCTTAATTGCATTTCCTTGATGTCTAATTATGTCAAAATATATTATTTTGATGTTTAATGTTCTGAGCTTTCTCAGTTCAAGACCATGAAGCCACTTAGGACAAATACAGTTGCAGATGCACTCATAGACCAACTCCTATTTAGAAATAAGAAGAAACATTACTACCCATTCCAACAAAAAATAGACTTGTTATGGAGTAGGGATTTTATAAATTACCTGACACAACTTATATAGTAAGATGAAATGGGACAGGCAGCTTCTTGCAGCTATATACAACATCATTTTAATTTCAGTTTTCAGTATAATTTTTCCAAGGTATACACAGAATATATATTTAATGTAAATTGTGAACATTTTAAACTCTGTATATTGGAATTAATCAATTTTAAGTTTATAACAATCAAAATTAATGGAAGTTTATTTTAAATTAGTTAGCTTTCTCTGCATTGCAAGACAGAATAATCAAGAATTGGTAAGAAAAAATAATCTCTGTAAAATTACCGGGGGTGCATTATAAAGTGTTCGGTAACCGATCAAACTCACAATTTGGATTGAATGGCAAGTGATTTTTAAAATCTGGAACTTATTGTCAATTTTTTTTGTCTTCATTGTGTCTTAATAAATTACTGTGTTCATTTGCATGGAAGTGAAGAAAAATGCATGACATTTCATCTCAACACTAACACTTTTAACTGGCAACTCTGAATGTACTTTACAGCAGTGTAACAAAGTAAAGATCAATGATGTTTCATGACATATTTGTTATAATTCTCAAGGAGATAGGGAGTTTGTGCAAAAATGCAAATCACTTTGCGACTAAACACATTGTTTATTTCAGCTAATTTTAAGAAAATATGCTAAGACTCTCTCAAAAAAGGAAGCAATGATTTAGGTTTTCCTTCAAACTCCTTATCTAATCCTGAACCAACAGCACATAGTTCAAAGAGCAACTAATTTGAGCAGCTCCAATTTACACGTTTCCTAACAATGCTTAATTTAGTGGAATTTCTGTCCAATTATGTTAATTTGATGTAGTGAAAGACAAACATTCAAAAAGATCATCCTTAATTTATATAGATTGCCAAACTCTGCATTTTCTGAATGACGCCCAGGAACGTATTTTCAAAAACAAGCAAACAATGCCAGAACCACTATTAGGTCATCTCTAGGCAGAAAGTGACTCAGAGCCTACATTACTCTCTCTCTGAAAGTATACTGTAGGCACTGAAACTACTACCCTGAGTCTGTGCTATCAAATTCCTTAAGTTAGAAAGTTTTAAAACCAGTCTGTGTGGGAGTATTTCATTTACAGATAGAGATTTGGTTGTTTATACATTTTCATACTTGATTTTTAGGGTGTAATAACTATGTTTTAAAATTCATGGTGGTTTTGAATACTGTTGGATAATTGTGCTAAAATGGTATATCCATTCCTCCTAGGAAACAGAAATTATAGAAAGGTAGTGCTTTTCAGATCTGACATCTTTGTGTCATTGCAGTTTCAGAATAAATGCAATAGGAAAAGTGACATTCATGTTTATGATATTTTCTATAAATAAATTAGAATGTACTGGAGGCCTGATATAAAGTGGGATGCCTAAACTTCAGTAAGATCTTGTTTTCAATTCAAAATAAATTGTATTTTTTATTTTTTTTTTAATGTCCCTCAATTTCAGATAAGCACCCCCCTAAGGACCACTCCATTTTTTTTAAGATTTTATTTATTTTATTTGACAGATAGAGATCACAAGTAGGCAGAGAGGCAGGCAGAGAGAGAGGGAAGAGGAAGCCGGCTCCCTGCTAGGCAGAGAGCCCGATGTGGGGCTCGATCCCAGGACCCTGGGATCATGACCTGAGCCAAAGGCAGAGGCTTTAACCCACTGAGCCACCCAGGCGCCCCCAAAATAAATTTTAAATTGAATTATGCACCTCTAAGTTCAGAGACAATAAACATCAACCAACACAATTAATAAGTTCTATTTCTTGAAATTTCGGGAACATTGATAGTCTCATCTCCTGGAAGAACAATAGCTAAAATTCTTGGTCATGGATTCTTGCTAAAATATCACTTTCCCAAAGATAATTAATGTTATGAATTTTCATTGATTGTTATTGATCATGAAGAATATAACAACCACGATAAAAAGAGTAGGAAAAACATGATATCTCATCTGTAAGGCATGTGTAGAGTAGGAAATGCTAATAAAAATAACTACCATTATTTCCTAAGTTAACATAACATAACAGAACACAAATATTTCATAACAATATTTTCTAGGCTCATTCTGATACCTCTTTTCTACATTCAAATTTAAAGGTTGAGGCATGTGATATATATTACACAAAAAACATCCCAAGGAATTCGTTAAAAAAAAAAAAAACTCTTAATAAAGGACAAATCCAAAGGATTTTTTTTCTAATTTAATTAACAAATTATGAATCGACTTACCTATTTTATCACAGTGTATCAAGCACCAATAATATTTTTTAATCGTCATACCTGATGCAATAGTTACCATCTTTCAGACATACTGATCACGAACAAGTAAATAAACAAGAGCACCATAGCTTAAGATCTACCTGCATAAATATAGGACTACTTCAGACAATCTCTTCACCACAACATAGCAATGAATAGAAATCATACATGCTCTGTAATGGACATACAGATGAGATAGAAGGGGATGGGTGTTAATATATATAGAATCTTTATTAATTACATTGTAAAACATAATATGGAGAAACAGAATACAATTTTAGAAATACCCAGGTCACCATCATTGTTTTATTTTTATATGTGTAGATAAGGAGTTTAGTAAACAATCCATGACTATTCAACTTCTTATATTTTGAAAATTTTAGCAAAACTAACAAACCTAGCAACTAGAAAATTGTATCTATCTGCAAAATACAGCTTTGCCAGCATGGTAGAGGAAAAGCAAAACAAAATAAGTAAGAAAAGTTTAACATTTCACAAGAGTTTGACTTTTATTTTTTATTTATTATTTTTATTTTTCATTTATTATTTACTTCTATTTTCTACTTTATTTTAATGAAAATGTCATGACCATAACATAAGAGCAGAATTAAACCAGCATGAGAAATTATTTTTTCATAAGTTACAATAAACTAGCTTGGTGATTAATGCAAAAATTATATTCCAAACTTCAGTGTTCTTGCAGTAAGTATCACTGCATAAACAAATGAGTCAGGAGTCATAAACTAATGATGATTCTAAATGTTATTTAGAGAGACATTCTGTTCTGAATATATTTCAAATATTCTACACAAGGCAAAGTGGATCCAAGTAATCTGTAGGCAAAATAAGATTTTAGAGAAGTATATATTCCCAACAGTATTTATAAAATATTACCTTTATGTAAGGCATCATCCTGGACTTTATGGAAAACACACAAAGGAGTAAGAAGTGGCCCTTCAAGAAACATATACAATATCAAGGTTTAACATGAAGCAGCATGTCTTCTCTAAGTAAAAAAACATTGTACCAACTGACTTTACTGAAACTTTATATTTATTGCTCTCGTTTTAGGTCATAGTGTCCTTCTGCATGCAGGCTGCTATAACGGACATGATATAGACTTAATAGCTTATAAGGAACAGGAATTTATTTCTCACAGTTCTAGAACTGAGAAGTTCAAGATTAAGGAATGGGCAGATCCAGGGAGAGCCCACTTCTTCATAGATGGCTATCTTCTCACTGTAAACGTACATGATGAATGAATCAAGAGAACTCTCTGGGGTCTCCTTTAAAAGGACTGTAAACCCACTTATGACCTAATCACCTCCCAAAGGCCCCTATGTTTTAATACTATCACTTCCAGAGTTAGATTTCATAATATGATTTTGGGAGACATAAACATTCACACCATAGTATATATAAACAAAAAAAGACACAAAAACAACAAACAACAAAAATTATTTTAACTACCTATTATTTTCAACTACATAAAATTTTAATTTGTTTCTATATAATATTAAATAACTCATTTGAGTGATTCACTTATATCCAATGCATCTGAGTGCAATTAAATCTGCTTACCCAGCATATCCAGCAGCATATTTCTTCAGACTATCCCATTCCCCACCTTACAGGATTTACCACAATTAGAAGACAGGGGATAGAGGATAGATAGATAGATATATGTGTACATAAACACACTTGTACATACACATATGCATATTTTTTCCTGTTAATGATACTCCTGCAAATAAAATTTAAGCTCAAGGAAACCTGTCTTGTGTGTTACTTAATATCAAGTTTTTAGTCAACATCCAAAAACAAATAATCCAATAAAAACATGGATAGAAGACATGAACAAGTGTTTCCCCAAATAACACATTCAAATGTTCAGTAGATACATGAAAAGATGTCCATCATCATGTATCATCAGGAAATTGCAAAGCAAAACTAGAAAGAGATACCACCTCACACCTGTCAGAATGGCTAAAATCAACACTACAAGAAACAAAAGGTGTTGGAGAGGATGTGAAAAAGTAACACTTGTGGGGTGTAACACTTGCCTGGGTGGCTCAGTGGGTTAAGCCTCTGCCTTCAGCTCAGGTCATGATCTTAGGGTCCTGGGATCAAGTCCCACATCGAGCTCTCTGCCAGGCATGGAGCCTGCTCCCTCCTCTCTCTCTCTCTACTTGTGATCTCTCTCTGTCAAATGAATAAAATCTTAAAAAAAAGAAAAAGTAACAATTGTGAACTGTTGGTGGTGATGCAAACTGATACAGCCATATTGGAAAACAGTATGGAATTTCCATAAAATTTAAAAATAGAAGTCCTTTGTGATCCCACAATCCTGTTGGTGTGTATTTACCCAATGAATATAAGAAAACTTATTCAAAGTTATGCTAGCACCCCTATGTTTATAGCAGCATTATTTATAAAGCTAAGATATGGAAAGTGCCCGAGTATCCATCAATTGATGAATAAATAAAGAATAGGTGGTATGTATATACAATGGAATATTATTCTGCCATAAAAAAAGACTGAAATCTTGCCCTTTGCAATAACATGGGTGGAACTAGACAGTATAATGCTAAAAGTGAAATAAGTCAGTCAGAGAAAGACAAATACCTTTACTCATATATGGAATAAAAGAAACAAAACAAACAAGCAAAGGGGAAAATAATAAGACATAGAAAGAGAAACAAAGCAAGAAACAGGCATTTCATTACGGAGAACAAACTGATGGTTACTTGAGGGGATCTGAAAGGAGTGATGGATTAAATAAGTGATGGGGGTTAATTAGAGCACTTGTCATGATGAGCACTGAGTGCTATATGTTATATTGTACACATGAAACTAATACAACCATATATGTTAGCTAACTGGATTTCAAATGAAAACTTTTTAAAAATCCCAGTTTTTAGCTCACATTCTGGCTTACAAAAGGGATTTAGTCAGGAATTTGGAGATTAGTTAATGAACAAATAAGGGGTGAACAGGCAGTTGTTAGATAAAATTACTATCCTTTCTGGCATGATCTTATACATTTTATCTAGAATTATTTTTAGCACTTTAGACTCTTCCTATTTTATTTTGAGTCATTAAACAAAAATTTCCTCAAAGGACCTTAGACTCCATCCAAATTGAGCAACAGTGTGAGAGAGGAAATGGTGTCCAGGTGGAAAAAGAAAAGATGAAACTACTTTTGTTTACTAGTGAATGCATAGTTCTTCCACAGAAGAAGCTCTAAATGGTCATGGCTCCAGCTTTATATGTGTTCAGTCATATGTTCAGAAGTAGGTAACACTATCAAAAAATATAAAGCATCTGAGATTATTTGCCCTTATTTGAAAGCTGGTGTATGAGTCTGCCGTGGTTTCTTGGGTGTTGATAGAAGACGCAGACTCATGGTTCAGAAATAATATAGTTTATTATTCACAGCAATAGAGGTAGCCAGAATATTAACAGTATTTGTGTGTGTGTGTGTTTGTGTGTGTGTGTGTGTGTGTGTGTGTGTGTAGGGGTGGGAGTTATATATCAGTTCTGAGCCTCAGTTCCCACAAGAAGTATCAAAACAGAGGCAGATAATATTTGCAAACACAACAGGTTAAGTTAAAAAAAAGATACTATTTCTGTCTTCCAAGTCTATTCAATACAACCATCTTCAAAGGATGGTCTAGAACAAATAATAAATGCAGAAATGTAAGCAACCAACTGAAAAGTGTCTCCCAAGAAGCACACTTTGAGAGTCTTCATTTGACAAAAATACTATAGGATATTACATGGATCAGGTGCATTGAATACTGGAAGGTTAAAATTACAAGGGACCAAATATTTTTAAGCAGTTCTGGCATCCAGTAGAGTTCAAATAGGTTTTATAAGATTGAGGAAAGAAGCCATCAAAACCTGGGCCCAGGGGCGCCTGGGTAGCTCAGTGGGTTAAGCCTCTGCCTTCGGCTCAGGCCATGATCTCAGGGTCCTGGGATCGAGCTCTGCATCAGGCTCTCTGTTCAGCAGGGAGCCTGCTCCCCCATCTCTCTCTCTGCCTCTCTGCCTACTTGTGGTCTCTGTCTGTCAAATAAATAAATAAAATCTTAAAACAAAACAAAACAAAACAAGAAGCCTGGGCCCAATTTTCCCAAAAGTATGATTCTGATTCTAGTCTCTATGATGTTATCCCTTGAAGACAATGTCTCTAATTGAGTTGAATTAGTTTATTAAAGAGCATACCCCCGTTTGTTGTAGGAGATGAACAATATGCAAGAGGCAAAATGCCACATGGAAGCCACCTGGTCTTCAGTGGAATATAGAATCAGTTCCTTTGGGATGAATTTGTTCCACATTTGACTTCCCACTTAAGGGAAAATAAGAGTGCCTTCTAATAGATTTTAAATAGGAAATGACAACGGAAGCTTATACAAGATTATAGAATGGGAAATTTCATTTAGATAAGCAATAATTTCAAAGTCATCTTCTTAATATTACAGACTCTTCACATAATCATAATTTTATTTTGGTATTATATGGTAATTTCAAATATAGTAAATATAAAGAACTTACCTCTGTAATTATAGTGAGTCTGGTCGTTGTTTAATGACAACAAAACTTCAATTTAGAAGTATGGTCTACCAATTATTAATACATTTGGAAATGGTGTGTCATCTTCACTCTCCACTTGTCTCACTAAAACAGTGAGCCAAACAAAGTAGGTCCAAGCAGTTTACTACGGTCAAAATGGGTTGCTTTTGCACTTGGTAAAGTAGCAGTCATATTTTGGAAGAAGAAACTGAGGCTATTAATATTTTCAACTTATTTTCAGAAAAGGAAAGAAAGGATAAATCTAAGCTAAAGCCAAAATCTTATACAAGGTGGCAGGAGAATGATCTTTTCCCAGATAAAGGGTTTTTCAACAGCCATGTTAGGAGGAAGAAGAGATGAGACATTGTGGACTTGACTAACGTTTGTACGCTGTTCAAAAAGTTTTCAAAATAATGTGTATTATTTTTCTTCTTTTAGTTGACACAAAAACAAACAAACAAACAAAAAACTACTATTGAGCTTACTCTTAAAAGGAGGTAAACAAGAAACTAGCAAAGATTGAGTGTTAGGTATTGTCCCCCTCCTTTTTTTTTAAATTATGTTATGTTAGTTGCCATACAATACATCATTAGTTTTTGAAGTAGTGTTCCATGATTCATTGTTTGTGTAAAACACCCAGTGCCCCATGCAATATGTGCCCTCCTTAATACCCATCACCAGGCTCACCCATCCCCACATCCTTCTCATCTTTAAAACCCTCAGTATGTTTCTGGAGTCCATAGTTTTTCATGTTTCATTTCCCCCTCCAATCCCCCCACTTCATTTTTCCTTTCCTTCTCCTAATGTCCTCCATGCTATTCCTTAGGTTCCACAAATAAGTGAAACCATATGATGATTGACTTTCTCTGCTTGACTTATTTCACTTAACATAATCTCCTCCAGTCCCATCCATGTTGATGCAAAAGTTGGGTATTCATCCTTTCTGATAGTTGAGTGATATTCCATTGTATCCATAGATCACATCTTCTTCATCCATTTGTCTGTTGAAGGGGATCTTGGCTCTTTCAACAGAATGGCTATTGTGGACATTGCTGCTATGAACACTGGGGTGCATATGGCCCTTCTTTCCAGTAAAATAGAGCTAGCCTATGACCCAGCGATTGCACTACTGAGTATTGACCTCAAAGATACCGATGTAGTGAAAAGAATTAGGTATTGTTAAAGCACAAATGCAGGGGATAGAAGTTATGGTACAGAAGAGGGAAGGGCCACCATATGGCAGAGTAGAATAAAGTAGCTCAGGAAGAAATTAGTCATATCTAGATATTGTAAGGCATGTGGGGTTGGCAGGGAGAGCATGAGAAATCATGAGATAAGAGAGCGAAAATGGACCAGGCAGGAGAGGTTTATAACATTTTAACATCTAAGGTATGGACATGCAAAGCAGAATAGGGAAAGAAATAAAAGTTTTTATAAGACTCAATACATAAGGAATAACGTGGAGGACACTGGGAGATGGAGAGAGGTGTGCTGGGGGAAATCGGAGGGAGAGACAAACCATGAGAGACTGTGGACTCTGAGAAACAAACTGAGGGTTTTGAAGAGGAGAGTGGCAGGTGGTTGGGTGAGCCCAGTGGTGGGTATTAAGGAGGGAATTTATTACATGAAGCACTGGGTGTGGTGCATAAACAATGAATTTTGGATCACTGAAAATAAATTAAAAGAAAAAAAAAGACTGACTACAGACATGGACCTCAGTGTAACACAGATATGGAACTCACTGTAATACCAGCCACTTCCCACCGACACACAGACTATGATAATAATAAATAATAATGCAATTAAGAAAATTGCCTGCCAAATAATTTTTCCTCTTTTTTATTTTTATGAATATTATTTTTATTTTATTTTTAAAGTTTTTATTTAAATTCCAGTTAGTTAAAATAAGGTTAATACTAGTTTCAGGTGTACAATATAGTGATCAACACTGCCATACAATGGCTTAAATAAAAAAATGAAAAAAAATTTTTTTAAGATTTTATTTTTAAAAACCTCTACACCCAAGGTGGATTTCAAACGTACAACCCCAAGATCAAGAGTTACATATTTTACTGACTGATCCAGCCAGGCACCCCAACAAATGAAAATTTTATAAAATTGTTCAGTTTGTGGGAGTCTCATTTGCTCAGTCAGTTAAGTGTCTAGACGCCTTTGGCTCAGATCATGATCTCAAGAGTTCTGGGATCGAGCCCCGTATTGCTCATGCTCTCTCTCTCTCTCTCTCTCTCTCTCTCTGGCTTTTGCTCTTAAATAAATAAAAAAAATATTTTTTAAAAAAATTGTTGAGTTTGTTTAACTAGTTTTAATCTAGTAGACAGAGATGAAAATAAAGTATTATGTCATGGCAGGGAAAAATACAACTTACACTTTTTAAAAATAAAATGTGCAATGCATGTTACATCACTTCTTTTATCACCACACTGGGACTTTCCCTACTGAGTTGTTGTAATGTAAGGACCTATTTTATATTTTTATATTTTAGCAAGAGGCTTCCATTGAGGTTAACCCTTAAACTGTCCTTGCTCCCCTTCCCCCAGGGGATTCACTTAAAAACAAGTCCTGGAAATCAGCTCCAGGTAACAAAGCCCATATACAAGGGTGGGTCAGGCCAGGTGGAGACATCAATCAGCGGGAGGGGGGCGTGGTGTTTGCATATTGTCTCCCTAGATACTAAGGAGTATGCCCCACTCCACCGCCCTTTGGGAACCTTTTTGGCACCAATCCTAATCAAGGTGTAATAGGCTGGGTCAAATGTGTATACTAGGGTAAATTGAACCTCAACTGGTCACCTAGCCTCACTGTGGAGTTTCCTGTGTGTGTTAAAATCTCATTGGTCACCTGTGCGTGGCCAGGCCTGACTGCATGGCCTTTGCCCTTAAAAGCTAGACTGTGAAACAGCGAAGGGTTGCCTTCTCTCATAAGAGGTGTGGCCCCAAACGTTCGGTTAGATTCTTGATGCTTGGCATGAAATAATGCTTTGCTTGACCTTCGCTTTACATCAGTCTCACTCCTTTAATCATAGACCCATTATTGGGGCACAACAGTATTAATCTTATAGTTAGAAGTCCACAATGCATCCATCATCCATTCTACCCCTTAACATTCCCCTTTGGACAGACCCATGATCTAGAACAAGCCTTATTTTATAGTGCCTTGTAGGAGATTTTTGCTGCTGCCTAAATTGCCTACTTTCCTCTCACCATTACCACGGAAATTGGGTCCACTGAAATAAATGGGTAGTGTAAGAAATTAACAACTTCCATAAATCTCTTTAAATAATAAAGTATAAGATAGTGATACCTTATTTTCTGCCGCATAACCAATTCTTGCAAGAATAAGGTCATATAAGAGAATTTACAACACATGCTAGCATTATCCTACTGGACCCAGATCATTTGTATGTTTCTCTGTCTCTGACAAATGTATTTATTTACATGACTGAAACCTACAAATTGTTTGATATGACTACTAATATCACCTACATTATTTTAAAGCCTGTTTAAGGCTTCTGAAATACATAGGTTTTGTAAACATTTATTAAGCATCTTGTATATATCAAACACTTTAAAAATCTCTGCTTTAAAAAAAAAAAAACTCTACCTCAATGGAACTTTGAGTCTGAAAAACATACAGGCAATATACAAGGCAACAGATACAATAATTACATATTTGATTATATACTCCAAGGATGTCACATTAAATTGATATGAAAATGATGAGAAGGATCTGGATTTCTTGTCAAAATTTTTTGCCTTAAAAAGAAATTGATATTTAGGGAAAGTTGTTACTGAAAGAGGTCCTGTGTCAACCAAAAATGTTACACCATGATCTGACTAAATTTTCCAGTTGTGATCATTGCTTTGTTTAGCTGTCTTATATTAAGACTGAATTTAGTAATTCAGTCTCATATTTAAGTAAGTCTTTTTTTTAAAGATTTTATTTATTTATTAGAGAGAGAGAGGGAGGGGCAGAGGGAGAGGAAGAACCATACTCCTTGCTGAGCAGGCAGCTGATGCAGGACTGGATCCTAGTACCCTGGCATCATGACCTAAGCTGAAGGAAGACACTTAACCAACTGAGCCACCCAGGCACTCTAGACTGTAAACTTCTTAAAGGTAAAAAAGTTTATTCTTCTAGCAGTTCCACAGACATTTCTAACATCCATAAGAAAGCATGTACTGATGTAAAATGCCAGCAAAGCAAATTATTTAAAAAAGAAAGAAAGAAAAAGAAAAGATATATCTGGATAAAGAGAAAAACAGAAAATCTAATAATACATTGAATTATTAGAGCAAAGAGTGGAGGAAGAGAAAATAAATATGAAATAGAGATTTCCACTAAAAGAAAAAAATTGAAGAAGGCAGGAGATCTAGAAAATTATTATGACAGACTTGAGAAAAAAATTAAATAGGAATTTTTAGAAAATAGCAATGAATGAAAAGGTAAATTGTTCCTACCTCTATAATATTAGCTGCTTGTTGTTGTTGTTGTTGCTAATTTACCTATTTAAGCTAATAAACAAAGAAAGGTTTCATTTAGGGATAAGGTTTCTATATATATATATTATTATTTTTCCATTTAGGGATAATATATATATATATATATATATATATATATATATATATATATATTTTAATTGTTAGAAAATGTGTCACAGAAAGTGTTTAAACTTTAAGATACAGATGCAACATGTAACGAACTACATTGTTTGAACGTCTAATTTGTAAATGCTGTTAGAGGAAACTTGGTGGAAATGTCCTTATGTGGTTGTGTTTCTGGAACTAAGTATATTTATTAATAAGGAATAGTTTCAAATTATGAAATGACCAGGAGTGGACAATTTTCCCAATCCTATCAGCTCTTTGCAGTTCTTTTATTAGCCCCCTTCAGGAATATCAGCTTTATTTATCGAATTAAATTTTATATTAATGTGCTTTTGACTTTTGGCCTTTCTCTTCCTTCTGTTCTTTTTTTCCCCTAAATTACATGTTTCTGTTTAACAGCTACTATCAATTCTTTGATATGAATTCTCCACATCAATTTACTAACTCCAGAGATGAAGCAGCATCAATATTTAGAAGCGAAGAATACAAAGCCTTGGGCATCTGGATGGCTCAGTCAGTTAAGCATCTGCCTTTGACTCGGGTGGTGATCCCAGGGTCGTGGGATGGAACCCCAGGTTGAACTTTCTGCTCAGCTGGGAGCCTACTTCTCCCTCTCCCTCTGCCTGCAGCTCCCTTTGCTTGCGTTCTCCCTCTCTTTGTCAACTAAATAAATTAAAATAAAATAAAATAAAATAAAATAAAATAACATAACTAATACATTTATTTATTTATTAAAATGCAATTATTACACAATACATAATGTATTGCATAATTATAATAATGATTAAATAATTTATTAAATATTTATATTAAATATATAAATTTAATTAAATAAATATTTTTAGAATTTAAATATTTCAAATTTAGATTATTAAATATTAAATCATTAATTTAATAAATAAATATCTAAACATAATTAAATAAAATAATTTATTTATTAAAATGAATAAAATAATGTTGTCATTATCTGAGCATGTATTTTTAAATAGTCTAAAAAAAACCATCTAATAAAGTCTAAATACATTGAGTTCAGATATTTATACAAGTTAACCCAGACACTCAACCCACAGACAGTTTCAAAACATTTGTTTTTATCTACTACTCAAAATACGATTGTAATGTATTTATTTATAACTTTGACATAGCAAGGAAACTTGGAGGAAAAGGAGACATTTGCTTTTAATATTTGAAAATTATTTTGTTGATTTAAAAACAATAAAAACCTTAACACATGAGCATTTCTTCTTAAATAACACTGTGAAGTTTCTGAGTCGCATTCTATTAAAAGTGCTGATAAAATGGCCTCAGTTACTCATCTAAATTATCAGCTGAATGGGTAACAAATGAAGTAGAGAGCTTTTTAATTATTTATGAATATATTGCTTGTGGATGGAGTGCCACATAGAGTTACCTCTCTTTTTGGCTTTGTTTTGTGAGCAGCAGTGGAATCTATGAATGAGATTAAACATAAGGACATTCACAGAAATTCTTAATGAACTTCTGGGGAAGTTCATTAAGTGCAAGGAAAAAATGCAGTAAGACTAAATGCAAATTTCAAGTGGTCATCGCTTAATTATAGAAGCTTTTAAGCTCAAGTAATATATCTTTTTTATGAGCCTATCATATTGTATTAATTACCACAAACTGCACTCTTGAACACTTATCTTTTCACATATTTCTTATTCTTTTTTTTTTACATATTTCTTATTCTTAGTACTTAAAATTATCCTTATGATTGATAAGTAAATGGATTTTACTGACAATGCATTTATTTACATAAATAAATAATGCTGTTTATATATAAAAACTATTGAATATGTGTATGTGTTCAATGAAATTTCTTTTTCAATTAACATCTTAATTCTACCACATTGGTTACAAATAGATATAGACTTTATAGTTTCATCAAATATTTTATTCTCAAATTTATATCTCCTTTGTGAAGTAAATGAAACTGTATATATTAAATATAATCCTATCACATGTAACAGTTACTAGTGCATCCCGGGACATACATAGGTCAGGTCCTACTGAAGGCATCACGGATAACTGGATTTAACTTTCTATCCTAGGAGTCTTCTGTATATTTCTGTGGCTTTTATACTACAATCAGGAGGAAGAATTCTTTTGCTAAAAGCTTCCAAATGACTATGTGAGTAGATTTTTTGTAGACGAGTGATATAATATTGTAGTTTAATATGTAAAGCATGATAAAATAAAATGCTATTGCCATATTTAATTTGTTCAGTAAAGCATTCATTTAGTTATCAAGCATTCATTTTCTTTTTTCTTAAGATTTTATTTATTTATTTGACAGACAGAGATCACAAGTAGACAGAGAGGCAGGCAGAGAGAAAGGAAGGAAAGCAGGGTCCCTGCTGAGCAGAGAGCCTGATGTGGGGCTCTATCCCAGGACTCTGAGATCATGACCTGAGCAGAAGGCAGAGGCTTTAACGCACTGAGCCACCCAAGAGCCCCAAGCATTCATTTTCTTTATACAGAAGAGATAGAACAATATTATATAGTAGAAAATACAGTAAATAATCTAGAAACCTTGATCATTGTGTTTTGGCAATTTTAGAACATAAAATTAGCTAAAGCTCAAGTGCAAGTTATATTTGTATCATAGGAGGAAAAGTTAATTAAAAGTTTGTTTATTACCATAGTTTAACACTTCAACGAAATGATAACGAGTCAAAAATTAATGAATATGTGAGGTATACAATAAAAACAATAATCTTGAGTGTATGTGACTCACTGTAGGTATTGATAGGCTAGAAATCAAAGGGAAAGTATCTATAGGGTTTGTTCAGTTCCATGCTCATCAGATTAATAGGCTTTCTCATATTACTTCTTTCACCACATTAATTTGTCTAATGAAGTTTTCAAGAGTTAAAGACAGTGATAGTTTCATGGCTGGAGAGAAGGTACAGAATCTAAGATAGTTCAGCAGTGCTTATTATTTAAGAGAAAGACAGCATGGGAGGTGAGGGGTGGAAGGAAAGGGATAAGAAGAGAGAATCTTAAGCAACCTCCTTGCCCAGCACAGAGCCTATAGGGGCTTCATCTCATCGCCCTGAGATAACAACCTGAGCTGAAATCAAGAGTCCGATGCTTATCTAATTGAGTCACCCAAGTGCACCATTTTTTTCCCTGTATCTTTATTTTCATCTCCCTCTGTAACTGAGTTTCCCTTCAAAATCAGGACTTGCATACACAACCTAAATAATTATTTTGGGATTTTATCACGTGGAAGAGGAGAGAATGAGAAGAGCTAAGTGGTCCCGGAGAAACATATATGAGTTCAGACTCAGTGGATTATGATTGTGGACAACTGAGCATCAATCCTAATGCACAGAATACATCTCAGAATTATTTTCCTGAAACAAGAAAGAATCTGTTTAACCCACTGGCTTCTGCATCCTATCCACAGTGGTTAAAATTCATCCCAGAAGTAATTAATGTCCCTGACTTTACTATTACTGGGCATGAGAGAGGAGCTCAGTGGGCGTGGTCAGTGTCCCACCTAATGAAAGGCAGAGCAGATTCAGGCAAAAAAAAAATTATTAGTTCTTTCCAAATTAGATTTAATGGGATTCAATTTTTCATTCATGAATTCATTTTACATTTTATATTTTATCGATTTTTCTAAGCTTTGGCCAATATTCACTGCATTTTTGAATAGCTTTTATCTCTTATTGTAAATCATTTTTCTGCTACATTTGTTTAGTCATGGTTATCCATTTCTTCTTCCAAGTTTTTCAGATATGTGATATCAATTTCCAAATAAATTATTTAAAATGTTTTTTTTTATGCTAAACTTCTATGAAAAACATTGATATATGTATTATGGCATATTGCTCCCCTTTCAACTTATTTTTTAAAATGGGAATGTGCCTTGGCAAATACATATTGTTTCTTTTTATGTTTATGTAGATTCTTCCTAATTTTCCCAAGTTCATTGGCTTATGTTTTATATATTTTTTAATAATTTTCCTACTGCCAATTAATAGATTTTTTTCCATTACATTGTCTAAGTTGCTATTGCCATTATAAGTAAAAAGCATCTGGAAATCTATATCCCTGTCCAGTTTCCTCAAATTACTCATTATTTTCAGGATCTAGTTGGATTTTCTTACAGGTTCCAGGTGGACAAGCTTTTGAACTGGTGCTAATTATTATTTCTGTTTCTGGCTTCCTGCATTTACCAGCTTAGGGATCATTTTTACCAATTATGATGAAATGAGGCATCATGTTCTTATTCTCAACTTCATTAATAATGATATTAGTGTAACATGTCCTACAAGATAATAATAGATACATGTAAAATAATTGCATTGACCAAAAAATGGTGGAAAATGTAAATAAAACACAGTGGCAACCAACTAGTCATTTCAAGTAGAGCTATTTTTTTCCCCATTTATCTCCCTGTCTCTTTAATTTCCTGTGGCACATTCCTACAAAGTATTTTAAGGTGTTTTATATGCACATTCATAGAGATCATCATGGAGTCTAAATCTAATAATTACTTGCAGTTTTAAATATTTTAAGTATTGTTCATTCCTATGTCAGTTGTCTATTAACTTTTTCTCCACACTGTACTTAATTGCAAGGAAATATTTAAATTTAGTATAAATTAATTAATCACTTTAATAAATATTTTTACCTTATGGATTAATCTTTGATGCTTATTTCTTAATTTTTTAACTTTTAAAATTGAATTTATTGAGAGAGAGAGAGAGATAACAAGCGCAAGCAGGGGAAGCTGCAGAGGGAGAGGGAAAAGAAGAAGCAGGTTCCCCACCAAGCAGGGAGTCAAGCTCAGTCTCAGGGCCTTGGGATCATGATCTGAGGTGAAGGCAGAGGCTTAGCTGAGTGAGCCACTGAGACTAATTGTTATCTTTGATATTTAAGGAAATACTTTATCATCTCTAATTGATCCCCTATGTCACAAATACAGTTTTCTCTATGGTGCTACTAATTTTATTGTCTTAAAATTAGACTCTTTTTCTAGAAGCATTTTTAATCAGTCTCTTAAGTCTATAATTTAGTTTTTATACATTTCATTTAGTATTTTATTTTATCTTCATCATCTCTGAGTATTCCTGACCAGTACTCATTTGTCAAATCTTTCTTATTAGTCAATTCCAAAAATTTGTTTGTTTCTATAATATTTTGTTATTACTGCTGTCGTTCTTAGGTTTTGCCTTTATATTCGTTTTGTTTTGTTTTGTTGTTTTATGCTTTGGTGTTTTTGTTGTATTGTTTTGTTTTTCTTTTGAATTAATACAATTAAACCTTTAGATTTCCTTCATACCTTTAATTATTATCACTTATTTTCACAAATGATATTACCATAGTACAGTAATTCTAAATATTTCTGAATTAGCTGTATTATTTCTTTTTAGGTATAAAGTTAACTTCCAGTTACATGGCTTAATATTTTGGTCATTCTATTCTAATTTTATTGCCTTATCATTGGAAAATATAGCCTGATACTTAACTTTAGGGAATGATGTGGGAGAGCTAGGTTCTTGTCTCTTGGAGTCAAAGAAGGAATCTCGTGGGCAATGGAGAATGAGTAAGTGACAGAAGTTTATCAAGTGAATATATAGAAAAAGCTCTCACAACTAAGAGGGGTCCCCACTCAGTTAACAATGAATGCCTTCAGGGTTTATTTTTTATAAAAAGGTAACCAGGCAACTTTAATCCTTTTAACATTTCTATCAATAACTGCTGCAAAGGCTTACCTCCTTTTTAGGGTCTGATTATTCTTTTTTGGTTACAGGTGTTTATCATAGAGACACCCACCCCACATGACCCACCCCATAGACCTAGGGCAGGGTGGTCCTCCATCCCACATGCTTTGATCAGGGTGCTCTTCCCTGGGGTAGGGTGGTCCAATTTATCTCTTTACTCTGGTTTTCCCACACCACATTTTGGGGATTTCTGAGAGCCTGTTCACAAAGTTCCCTATGGATCTCTTCCTCCCTAGCCCCACCTGTCCGTTACTCATTTTGAGAGTTGATATTACCAAAGTACTGTAATTCTAAAAATTTCTGAATTTGCTGTATTATTTCTTTTTCGGTATGAAGTTAACTTCCAATTATATGAATTTAATATTTTGGTCATTGTTTTCTAATTTTATTGCCTTATTCTTGGAAAATATAGCCTGATATTTAACTCTAGGAATTTATTGGCATATACTTCTGGCCTAAATAATGGCCTGTTTGTGTAAATGTTCAACTTATGCTTATATACTTACTGAAGACTATTGTTTAGGGGTCAGGATGGCTACATTTATTAATAGATCAGGACTATTAGATTCTCTAAATTTTGATGTCTCTTAATTTAATCTAATTATCAGTTAATGAAAGAAGTTAAATTTTTTATGTACTACTTCATCTAAACTTATCAAAGTCTTTTGGTATAATTAGACAAGTATGTCATCCTGTTTTTATACCAAGTCTTACATTAAAAAAAATCATACTATCTGAAATATTTATTATTATTATTAATTATTATTTTTAAAGATTGTATTCATTGGGGTACCTGAGTGGCTCAGTCAGTTAAGTGTCTACCTATAGCTCAGGTCATAATACCCGGGTCCTGGGATAGAGCCCCGCAGGGGGTTCCCTGCTCAGTGGGGTGCTTCTCCCTCTCCCTCTGTTATTCCCCATGCTGTGTGCATGTTTTTCTTTTCTCACTCTCTCTCAAATAAATAAGTAAAATTTAAAGATTATCTCTCTCAAATAAGTCAAATTTTTTTTCTCAATGGGAGGGAGAAGCAGACTCTCCACTGAGCAGGGAGCCTGATGCAGGGCTCAATATCAGGACCCTGGGATCATCACCTGAGCTGAAGGCAAACACTTGAACCGACTAAGTCACCCAGGCACTCCAGTTGTTTATTAATTTATTTATTTTTATTATGCATATGTTTTATCTCTCTTTTCTTCAAGTCTTTTTTTTAATCTTTTTACTTTTTTCATAAAACTGAATTATTTCAAGATGACTTGGTCATCCTCTTTTCCCCCTCCCCATAGGTCATAGAGTACATTTTAACTGTTAAAATAATATTAGTATCTAAGTGCTGCCTACACAAATTAAGGCAAATTATCTGTGGTCTGTATTCCTGAAAATATTTTTTTTTAATTATGCCTTCCTATTCCAATGACATTTTATAAGGATCTAAATGTTTACATTTGTGATTTTTTTTTCAATATTATAAAGCTATTACTTCATTCTTTTTTATTATGATGTTATTTAAAAAATTTCTGTCAGTCTGATTCTTGTTTCTTTATTAATGAATTATTTTTTTTCTCTCTAACACTTATGATTTTTTCTTTGTCTTTGGTATGTATGCCCTAATTTGGGATTCATAGAGTCAACTATAGTTATGAATATTTTCTTTCTTTTCTTGTACGTATGTTTTAATCCAGTGTCTTGACTATTTTATGCTTGAGAAATAGATGTACATTAATATTCAAATATTTCTTTCCTTTTTCTTCTTTCATTTAAAAAAAGTCATTTATTTTATTTTATTTAAAAAACATTTATTTATTTATTTGGAGTAGAGAGAGAGGGTCATGAAGAGCGCCTGATTATATACTTTCAATTTGGGAGGAGGTTAGGGATAGCACAAGCCTCCAAGGTATTTTATAAACAAGGTTTCCAGGACCTTGAGGGGGCTAGCTATTGTTAGGGAAAGGTCATTTATTACTATTTAGTAAAAACTCAGGGAAGAGACTCTTCTGATGTGTATCAGTGGGTATATGCTTGGGAGATGATTGCCAATGTATATCTTGAGGGCAGGGGTGGGGAATAGAGATAAAGAAGTTTCCAAAGTAATTTTTACATGTGAAAGTAGATTTTCAGTATCCTGGGGGGTGGACTAAGAATGCTTTTTGCCCTGAGTGGATGTGTCTACATGGAAGTAGCTGAGTCCCCAGAGGAACTTCAAGGACTTGTCAACAGGCTATGAGTAGTAAGGAAATCTAATTTTTTCTCTAGCTTTTGTTCCACACCCGTCACCTACATCTTACACCTCTTTTATATTGATAATTTTAATGCTTTGCTGGTATCCTGATGACTATATCCTTAAGTGACTTCTTATCTCTATTGAATCCATTACGTATTCTATCCATTGTATTCTTAATTCAACTAGATTACATATATTTAATCTATTAGTAGCACTAGGTTCTTATTCTTGTTTTTATTTCAAAATCTTTACTTATTTCCTTACATTATTTATTGGGTATATTTTAAATCCCTGATACACTCACTTATTATATATAAGCTGTCAACCTTATTCTCATTTTGAGGTAGCTATATCTTTTTGGGTTTTAGGACATCATACCAACAATGCCAAATAATTTTCAGACAACAGCAGGATCTCCAAGAATTCAACTAAATTCTGATACTATCTACCTGAACATAGCGTAAGATTTCATCAGTTAAGGGATCAGTCCTCCAAGACTATCTCCAACCCCACCTCAGATGCCAGTCTCACTGTAGGCCCCAGGTTATTACCTGTGCTTGTGACTGAGCAACTACAGGTTGGAGGTCCCAGTGGCCTACTTCTTACGTTCTTTTAATTTGCTACAGGGACTCACAAAACTCAGAAAAATACTTACTTTATGTTTGCCAGCTTATTAAAAGATATACTAGAAGATTTAAATTAATAGATAGATAAAGAAGTGCACAGGGCAAGGTATGGAGAATGGGCACAGAGCTTCTATTACCTTCTGGAAGACTGCCACTCTTCCTGCCTTTTCATACATTTAACAAACTAAGAGCTTTCTGAACCCAGTCCTTTCAGGTTTTCTGTGGAGGCTTCATGACATAGTCATGACTGACTAAATCAATGTCATTTGCTGATCTAATCTCCAGCTCCTCTTCCCTCCCCAGATAATCCTGAATTTGGAGGAAGGGGAAGCATGTTGGGCAAAAAGTTATGAAGGCTTTCACCAAGTGGTTGGTCCTTCAGGCAAACAGCCCTTGCCTTGAGTGAGGTCTGAAGGTCACTTCATTAACATAAAGAAACACACCTCTCTCACCCTGATTTATCACAGGAAATTCCAAGAGTTTTAGGAGCTGTGATGAGTCAGTAGCCATGGTTGAAAACCAAATATTCAGATGACCAAAATATATTTCTTGTAAACCACTATATTACACTACATGCTTAAGTATTTAATTATGTGATCTTTTAAACTAATATTTCTCTAAGAGTATAAACTGTTCTGTCAGTAATCTGGATTGGGGAGTGATGTATTGCCAAATTTCTGTCGTTTCAGTCCAGGAAGTCAAAGAGAAACAACAGGAGAGCCCCTTAGGGCAGGAAGTTCAAAGTAACAATGTTGACTACTACTCCCTTTTATTGATTTTTTTTTTAAATAAGCAAATCATCTCTTCAGAGTTGCAGTTTAAAGCCAAGAACCTGCGGAATTGGGAGAAAAAAAATAGTTAAATTTGGAGACGTGCAGAGGTAGAATCAGAGTAGTGAAAGCCATTACAGTAACTGAACTAACTGAGGCCAGTCTTTGGTGAATCACACAGACAGGGGGAGTTGTCAAACAAAGGAATCTTTGTTTACAACATACAAGGAGATCACAGGGAATAAGTTCCAAAGCCTTGACTGTTTGAACAGGAGAGAGATTTTTATTTAGTATTTAAGATGAATTCTCAGAAGGGAGAGTTTTATTATCCCGTGTATGGTTGGTCATAAGGTTGTGGATGCATGCACATCCACATATGTATTTGTGCAATATGTATTGCATGTTCACCTGAATGAAGCTTTTATTCCACCGAGGGCAGAAACTTCAATGTTAGAATAAAGCAGAGTTAACTGTTGGACAAGGGAAAGGGACTCTGCAGGCTTCAAGAGCAGATATAAACTAGATGGGGTCTTGGGCTCATTTTCTGGGACAAGGAATGCAAGGCCTTGATTACTTTTGAAATAGCACTAGGAGCTTTACCACTGATTTATTGTCTCAATAGCTTAGGCTATTTCCTGGTCTGGTGGTGACTGTTAGTTTTCCCATTGCCTTGTTCCCTCAAAATCCTTAACTAGTGAGGTTTTTGCATTTCTTTGTAAGAACCTCCCAGGAAGTTTTGGAAGAAGTGTGCTTGGGCAAGTACACAGGTGGGGCATAGATCATTGAAAACAGCTGGGGACAAAAAATGACTTTTCTTATGTCAGGAAAACTATATCTCATCTTTAATTTTCTGGGAACCTCTAACTCTTTCTGCTGATGTTACCAGCAGGCATCTGAGATATTACTGATTGTTCTCTTGAACCCAAGGAAAAGGAAATGTAGAAAGCAAAAGACAAAACTTTAATATCTATCCTGCAACTCATCAATTCACTGCAGCCACCTCTCTGTCTTTCCCTTTCTCTTTTTCTCTTTCTCTCTCACATACGCACAACACACGCAAATCAACCAAAAACAATTTTTAATTTTCCCTATTCCATTTTAATATACTTGAGGCATGATCATTTTCTTAGTAAATACAAGAAAAAAAAATCTAGGATTCCATCATTCTGTGTGATTAAAGTATTGAAGAATTTACTTCCAATAGCACTTATAAAAACATATTTTATTTAAGTAATATTATAAAATCAGGTGCCTGCATTTTTCTTATTCTCCAACTAGTGTTATTTGGCAATTAATATTTTGTCAATCAATATTCCCCTATATCTGAATGTGTGGGCAGTGAGAGATGAGTTAGAGGCAAGGATGGTGAACACTCCCAACAACAGCAGACTACATATATCTGAAGCCATGATTTTCTTTGCAAAGGTCAACATTGATAATGTTCTAGTCATACCTCCGTGTACCAGGAAAGAAGTAGCATATTTCTTGAAAGACACAGCTATCAAAGCTCCATTGAGAAACCGTAAAGATGGAGAAGGGATTTGCAAATTATATATCTGATAATGGACATCTACTCTGATTATTAAAAAATGAATAAAAATAAAAAACCTTACTAATAACCAAACAGAGTATCCAATTTTACATGTGAAGGAAATAATGGAAGAGACATGTCACCAAAAGGATATTGATGGCTTATAAGCACATTACAAATTTCTCAACATTTAGACATTAAAGAAATACAAATTAAAATCATAATGAGACATGCTTACATATCTATTAGAATGGCTATAATTATAAAGGCTAATTGTACTTGGACTGAGCTAGATTGAGAAGCAACAAAAAATCTTAACTGTTGTTGGCATATATCATGATACCACCACTTTGGAAAATAGTTTGAAAATTTTTTTAAATGCAAAATATGTTGCAGTTACACAAATAGCCATTTTACTTCTAGGCATTTAACCAAGAGAAACAAACACTATGTTCATACAAGGACTTGTATATGAATTTCATAGCAGCTTTATTTTTAAGAATTGAAAACAGTGGAAATGTTCATCAATGTCCATCAATAGAACAAAGACAAATTATGATCTATTCATTAAAGAGATTACTATTCAACATCAAAATGAACTATTTACAATTGGAGAATCTCAAAGTAATGATGCTGAGAAAAGAAAAGCCAGGCAATGAATAGTATATAATGTGTGATTCCATGATTATGAAAATTCTAGAAAATACAAATTTATATATAGTCACAGTCATCAAATATATTGGTGAGATTTTAGTGCCTTCTTCTGTGCTCCCATAGCTTCCTACACTGGGATCTCTGAGCATTTGTTACACCATGTGAAAATATGAACTCTTTTTCTTTATTCTGTCTTACTAGAATAAGAATCCTTGAAATTTATGGACATTTGAACTCTCAGTTATTAGCAGAAATTCTATCACACAGTAAGTTTCCAAATATAAAAGCCAGAGTTTTACAATGACTTCTAAGCTTTTACATGATCTAGCCACTCATTTAACCTCTGTGACGTCTTTCCCTGCTACTCTTCAGTCACTCACAGTGGCCTCCTTGCTATTCCTCAGATATGCCAGGCATGATCCAACCTTATGGCCTTCAAGATAGCCAATTCCTTTGTCTGGAGTGACCTTATTGCTGATAGTTCTGGGCAAATTTATCACCTTTCCATACCTTTGTTCAATTGTCAGCTTCATTGTAACTACCCTGATCTTCCTATTAAAAATTTTAACTCCCCACCCCTGCCTAGCAACCTTGATTTTTCTCACCCTGATCGAATTTTTCTTTTTCCCCATTGTACTATGCACTTTGGAATGCACTATGCAATTTTTATTAAGGTTTATAGCTTTTAATTGTCTCACCCATTAAAATAAAAGTTCTACAAAGCCAAGTATTTCATTGACCAGTGTAGTCTGAAGTAATATCTGCCATATAATAGGTTCAATAGACAACTGGTAAATTTCAGAATAAATTAATGTTGAGAGTATACTGAATTTCATAAGCCATTTCAATAATTTTTTCCTAAAAATAAACTACGTAAAACATACCTTAAATTTAATTTTAAAATATTTCATAGCATATAATGGACAATATACATAAGCCTTAAAGAAACAATCATATAAATAACTATTTCAGACCTACTTAAAAACTGCATAATACCACACTCCTAGATCTTCTCTGAATGCTCTAAATTAACCCTTCAAAGGAAATACATTTTTAAAAATAACAGATTTTTTTGCAAATAATTTAATAAAATAAAAGTTTCATTCATCTATATAGATCATAATAAATGTTTTTAATAAGCATGAAATTATAACTCTGAAGTGTGCTAAAATGAAACTACCTGCTAAGGGTGAGAGAACAAAAATAAACATAATTTTTCCAAATAAGAGGAATTTATTACCTTTGAATCAAAGCATGTGGATTTGTTCAACCTGGCAATAAAGGAATATGGAGACACAAACCATAGAAAGTCATATTTTAGATTTCTAAAAGACTTCGAAGTGAAGAGTATACATTCACATCTCACTTATTGCTCCTACATATTCATGAATTTGAGAGAAAAAATAGGCCCTGTGTGTCTTAGCAACTAATGGGATATATTTTGATATTTACATGCTTACACATATTATGTGTTATAGTCTTCTCTTTTACATGCTGTAAAAAGGCTAACCCCTTTTCTGCAGGGATCTGAAAATGTGAAACAGTGCCTGAGTAGCTGAATTCATCTAATTTGAATTTCTTGTAGGTCTAAGACCTATTGTTTTTCACTTGACTACCTCCTTTTCCACCTGCCAATTGGTTACAAATTCTGGTACTGAAGAGAATACATTGGGGCTGGTGGCTCAGTGGGTTAAAGCCTCTGCCTTCAGTTCAGGTCATGATCTCAAGATCCTGGGATCGAGCTCCACATCGGGACAGAATGTAACGACAGATAGTTTATATGGGAGCCCTTTGGGTACTCTGGTGGATGAATGTTTTTAAATTAGCTTTTCATGGACATGGGGAGTTAGAGACGAGAAGGAGGTGGGGGAAATTTTAAGGGGAGCTGAACGATGAGAGACTATGGACTCTGAAAAACAATCTGAGGGTTTTGAAGGGGCGGAGGGTTGGGAGGTTGGGGTACCAGGTGGTGGGTATTATAGAGGGCACTGCTTGCATGGAGCACTGAGTGTGGTGCAAAAAGAATGAATACTGTTATGCTGAAAATAAATAAAAAATAAATTTAAAAATATTAGTTTTTCATAAACTGCAAAAAAAGAAAAGCGCTCCCATTTATAGCATACACTTTATGGTTCACAAAGCACGTGGCAACAATAAAAATAATGATGGGTTACTGATACAATTCATAGAAAAGGAGGTACAGGGAAATTGAATGAAAGGGAATAACAAAGTAGGTTCATAAGTCAATCTTCCTTGTAAAAAAATTAACCTCAAAGTGCGTTTCTGCCACCTCTCTCCTGTGTGATATGATAAAGATCGACCACGATACATGAATTCTAGTTCGAGGTTTTGAAAAGCATAATAGCTTTATACCAACACTTGAGCTTTTATTTATTTATTTATTTATTTATTTATTGCTATACAAGATAGCTCGATTTGATATGCAGTTCCTGACAACCAACCTCAGAAATAATTCCATCTTCATAAGATGTCAAAAAGAACCAGAAACCAAACCTCAAAATAGATTCAAAGACAAAATACTCTTAAAAAAATTTCCCTTCCTGGGGCACTGGAGTGGCTCAGTGAGTTAAAGCCTCTGCGTTTGGCTCAGGTCATGATCCTAGGGTCCTGGGATTGAGCCCCATGTCTGGCTCTCTGCTCAGTGGGGAGCCTGCTTCCACCTCTCTCTCTCTCTCTGCCTGCTCTCTGCCTACTTGTGATCTGTCTGTCAAATAAAGAAATAAACAAAATCTTAAAAAAAAATTCCCTTCCTATCAGAAGCAGACCAAACCACTAACAAATTCCCCCAGGAAGCCTCATATAAAAGGTTGTACTTTCTTCAGACACCCAGCAGGACCTTCTTCTCTGGCCCTGGTATTTCTTCAAAAGCCTATTCCAGAGAATAAGACAGTAAAGTACTAGTGCCATGGGGCCTCAGAACCACGAAAGAGAGGATGAGGGGCACAAGGCATGCCTCTGGTCACCAAGAAGGTATGGAAACGTTTGCTGCTTTTCTGCATTTTTCAAAGCTGAGTTTTTAGCTGGAGGCCGCTCCTTTATGATAAATTGCTGATACCGTATAGTAAAAGCTATTATATGATCTTTTACAAACCATTTCCTATCTTTGCATTCTCATGTGCCAAGACAGACACAAATTATTTAAAACCCTGAAGAGAGTGCTCTTGCATTTAAATTGCCTGTAACCTTATGATAGATTTAGTTAAAATATAACTATTTTACATATTTACTCTCAGTAAACGATTTCAACCTATGCTCATTTAAGTAACTTGGTGCATAATCCCTTTTCCATTAAACCATAGTGCAAGGACCAATGCTGCATTTCCGAGAGGACCCCAAGCTATTTTTCTAGAATGGCCGTATGCCTATATATCAGGCGTCCTGTTTTCACTCCCTTTGTGGAGCACCTACACTGGAGGTCATGTAATAACCAATGACCAAAAAACAATCAAAAAACCCAAACATCCAGGTCGAAGTGCCATCCCTGCCTGGAGACAAGGAGACTGCTCAGACACATCCCAGGCAGGCATCTCAGCCCAGGCCTGTGCTTGGAAGCTGGTTCCTGGCTTTGGGCGAAATCTGGAAGCCAGCAAACTGACTGGAGAGTGCTACCAGGGTTAACAGAACTGATGATCTTTTCGAAGCCAGGCCTCCAACAGACACCCGCTCAGGGAGCCAGGCTAGAAGGCTGCCCATGGCTGTCGCTGGCAAGGCTTGCAGCCCCCCGGGGCTTCGCCCCGCGCCCCAGCCCAGGCCGGGCCTCAGTAGGGAGGGGGGCGGGGGCGGCGCAGAGAAGGGGCTTTGCTAATTGCCAAAGCAGGAAGTGAGCTCGCAGAGGACTCAGGAGGGAGGAGGGCGGGGGCGGGTCGAGCGCAGCCAGGAGAAGGGACTTTGCTAATTGCCTAAGTGGGAAGTGAGCTCACGGAGGATGTGGCAGAGAGTCTGGGAGGAGGTGGAGGGGCTGGCGGAAGAGGGGCGCGCAGCGCTGAGATGCTGTGCTGCGGCCCATTCGGGACTGCAGGACCCACCAGACTCACCGCCGGTGTGCTCCCGGGTGAGGCCGTGCTGTCCAGCTCCTGCTGCCTGCTGCCCCTCCCCGCCCCAAGGCTTCTCTGGACCACCCTCTGCGCACAGGGAAAGTGACACTGCACCGGGCCCTAACCTGGAGCAGAAACCGCAGGACGCGACCTGGGGGCGAGGAGGGGGGATTGTGGAGGCCCAGCCTCCCGTGAACCCCAGGGCACCGGGACCACCCTGGTGGTCCCTGGACCCTGCGCTGAACCCGGGTCCGCATGGGGTCGGGCTGGGGACAGCGCCTTGCGAGGTGCCCCCTGCCAGCGGGCGCTCTAGCCCCCAACGTTCGGCACCCCCACGCGCGCGTGCTGAGGACCCCCTTCCCTTCCCCGCCGTGGCCCTGCTGCTTTTGTTCTGGACTTGGGATCCCAGGTGGAAACTAGTCCCTCAGACCTCCCTGGCAGCAAGGAGGGCAGGGAGGGATTCTTGGTTTTCTGCCCTGGCTCTTCCTCTCTCCCCATTCACATGCCTTCTGGCTTCCCTTTCCTCTCCTCATTGTCAGTTTTATTAAATGGTTTTCTTCTGCATGTTGACCCGAAGAGCTATTTCACGAATGAATATACACGAAACTGAGTCGGAGCCCACCTGTGAGAGCCCACCTGTAGAGGCCTTTCATTAGAATGGTCTCTGGTTCTAGCCTCAGTTCAGAATACTGCATGTACCTGAGGACCGAGTCCAGATGTTTCTTTCATCTCTGACTTGAATTTGAAATCCTCCTCAGACTTCAGCTTCCAGGATTTCTCCAGTCCTTGCTCTCCCACTGTCTTGGTGGGGATCCGCCATGAGTGTTGAACCCAGGAATGAATGAATGATATATACCCCAGATCGCTGGGGCTTTGTCTTGTTTTGCTGAGGTTGGAAAGGCTTGGGAGAGACCCCCTGTATGCAGATACAGAGCTGCATGCAATTGCTTAGATAAACGTGTTCCCCACTTAATTGCTTGGGCATTGAACATTTCGCCCTTAACCTGTGGCTTGAGCAGTTAGGAGGAGACAATCTGGAGGTGAATCAGAAGATGGCTGAATCCACATGGTGGTGGTCTGGGTTTGGGAGATTTTCCTGGAGATTCAAACGAAAGATCTAAATTCTTCCAGTGGGGAGTGGTAAACATTTTATCGATGGGAGATGGAAAATAAATGGTCTGGTTAACCTTTCCCTCCCCCTCAAAACCCATTATTTGAAAAAACAAAAAGGGAAGTGAAGGGAGAAATCCTCCCACTCCCATCCCCACTCACCTCCATAGCCACCTCCTCTTCCAAGAACCTAACAGACAAGGTGCCAAGAAGTGTTAGGTACCAGCAGTGGTCTCAGATCTCATTCAAGGATCATGGTGAAAGGCATTCAAAGAGATTGTGGGGGCACAGGGATCCAATTAAGGGGGACAAGTTTAAGGTTTGCCTGGTCCCCTAAAAATTAATGGCACTAGAGAAGATGAGCTTTGGGAACTATAGCTTAATGGATACAATGTGTAAAAAGCTTCAGTGAGTCATGGTGGGAAGAGGCCATGAGAGCAGCAAAAACAGTCTTAGATGATGTCATTAATAGTACTACAGGCTCTAGATTTCCTGTGGTGGTGTTCTTGGCAAGACCAGCCCGGCCAAAGTGGATACTCACAACCTGGAACAGAGGGTCTTGGAGATCCCAGCACATGAGGTATGATGAGAGGGTAAAATGATAGGAGGTGTCCTTTGGAAGGACTGTCTCCTTGACTTTAAAAGGGAGAACCCAAATCTGTAGGTGAAATCTTTTTGGCTACAAAGAGGGCCGAGGCCTCCTAAGGTCAAGGTCTCCTCGTCACTTGCAAAGATGTCGAAGAACATATTCAGACATTTCAAAGATGTCCTCATGTCCATCGGTTCCCACTCTGGAATTCTATCAATAAGGTGAGAGTTCCTCTAGTTCAAAAAAAGAACTAAAAAGACTTCCCTTTCTCATGTAATTTCTGTAACCTCCAGGACACACCCACCTCCCCATTCCAGCTCTGTAATGAAGCCACAGCTGGTGCCAATTTGTGGAACTCCTTAAAGGCTATTCTCCCTTATATACCCCCAGACCAGGTTCCCATGCTCCCTCACCTGATTTCCTGCACTCACCTCCCACCTGGTGTGTTCACAGCTGCAAGTGCCTTTTACCAACCCCTTTGTCAAAAGGCAGCCAGAGTGACCTTTCAAAGACCTATCCGTTCCTGGCATTTGTCTCCTTAGAAATCTGCACTGAAAAAAAAAAAAATAAAAAAATAAAAAAAGAAAAAGAAATCTGCACCGATCTTCTAAGAAATTCTCAGTCCTCCAAAGGCACCCATAATCCTCCCATCAGTCTCTTCATACCCCTCAAACTGACTGATGCCTGTTCTGCCCCATCTCTCTGCCCTTCAACCACACTGCCTCCCTCTTCCTGTGGAGACCCCTCATGGCGCCTGCCTCCAAGCACAGGTGATTCCCATTGATGGGAAGACCCTCTTCCTCTCCCCCATCTCCCCACTCCAGTTACTCCCACTTATTCGTGAGCTCACAAGCCCCATGGTACACACTCTCCATGCAGCCTGCTCTCTCTTTTCTAGCACTGGCCTCCATTTCTAGCTGTGGTTGTGTCGTGGATGTCCCTCCCCAGCCAGCCTCCAAGCTCTCCTTCCCTTTAGCTCCAACACCTGACACAGTGCCTGGCACGTAGTAAGCCCTGGCTAGCTTCTAAGAGCCTCACTGAGGGACTGAAAGCATTTTAAAAATGTCACCACGTAAGGTCCAAACTTTAGGCAGAAAAAGCTTTGCCTGGATTGACATTTTAGAGACGTATTCGTCAAGTTGGATATGTTCCCTGACTTTACCTTGTAAAATTAAAAAAAAAAAAAGGACCTCTGTATTGCTTTGCATCTAACGAAGGCACATGTATACTATTAGACCACGTTATGAGCTTAATGGAAGGAGACAAGATGTTTTCATTAAGAAAATGTATAAGATTGTCCGTTTGTTGGAGCATTGCTATCTTACTCTATCACAGCCACTAATAAAAATCTGACACGGGGTGAGTCAGAATTGTCTGTCGGAGATGAGTTAGATCTGACTCATGTTCCTACAGACATGAAAGACAGGAACGAAGAAGGAGGCTTTGAAAGCCTGGGTTGAGGAGGCGGTGTGGTTCACTGAGATGAGCTAAGTGCCCATAGCCACAGGCAGACATGCGGGCCTGTGTCCTTCCTTTGTTCTGGGATCCCTCTTGCACCATGTGGTGAGGCTGGTGGCTGGGAGCAGCTCAGGACAGGACCCGGTGGCATCTTACCTCTCCCACCCTCCTGTGGGCTCCAGTGGGCTCCAGTAGGTCTCAGGGGACAGCCTGCCTTCCTTGCAAATCCCAGTAGCACTGGGAGCAGAAACTGGGACCAAAGAGTGAGCACCCTGTTTGACAAGCTGGACCAGCCACCTCTTCTTCAGATGCAGGGGGAGCCCTGGCATGCTGACTCCTCTCTTCTCCCTTTCCCCTTTCCTCTCTTCCTCCCTCTTCCCTTCCCTCTCTCCTTCCCAGGTGGTGCCCTTTCCCAATGCCCACTTCATCCCTTTTTCTTTCTACATGCCTGTCTTCTAGAGTTTCTTCTCTTTCCTCCCCATTACTTCCCTTCATCTGAATCTCCTCTTTGGTCCCTTTGTCCCTGCTCTCTGCTCCTCCTCCCCTTCCCTGGCCCCTGTTCAGCTCCATCTCCACTGCAGGCAGAGCTGGATTAACATGCTCACCTGCTAGCTCAGCCACCCTCCAGAGAAGTCACTCTTTGGTGGCCACCTTCCTGACCCCCTGGTCCCTTCTCCACTTGTTCAGATATTGCTCTGAAGTCTGAGGAGGACAGAGTGGGGCTGCCAGAGAATCGGGCCAGAGGAGAAACCAAAACATGTGTCCACACTGTCCCCCAGCACTGCTGCTCTGAGAGCTTTCGAAGTCCTCAACAGGGTTAGGATTTAGGGGCTTCTTCAGAACCGGGAGTGAAAACAACCATAGGTCAAAAGAAAAGCTATGGCCCCCACACAAAATAATAATCACAAATGAAAACTATGTTAACTCTGAAGTCCCAAAGTCGAAGAATTGCCTTGAATCTGTCACTAGAAAGCACCCAAGGCCTCACTCTCTGGGTTCTCAGTGCCCTGGGAATGGCAGGAGGCTCTGACAGGCCCGTGGGGGTGCCTAAGGATGGGGGCTAGTCCGCCCGATGGCGAGGGGGGGGGTGTACCTCATGCGGCGCTGACCCCTTGCGGACCGGGTGCGGCGCGGCATCCGGGTTGGTCCCTGTGCCCTGGGGTTCGCGGGAGGCTGAACCCCAACACCCGCCCCCCCTCCCGCTCGTGGCCTGCTTTATCTACTCCAGGTGAGGGCGCGGCGCGGTGTCACTTTACCTGTGAGCTTAGGGTCCTCCTGAGAAGCCATGGGGCGGGGAGGGGCAGCAGGCGGCGGGAAGGGGACAGCGCGGCCTCCGGGGCTAGTCTGGAGCACAGGAGCGCAGGGGTGGCGAGTATGGTGGGTCCTGAAGTCCCGACTGGGCCACAGCACAGCACCCTGGCGCTGCGCGCCCCTCCTCCGCCAGCCCCTCCACCTCCTCCCAGACTCTCCAACCCGTCCTCCGCGAACTCACGTCCTGCCTCGGCAATTAGCCAAAGCCCCTTCTCCGCGCCGTCCTCGCCCCGCCCCCGCCCCCCTCCCTTCTTAGTCCACTGGGAGCTTACTTCCCGCTTTGGAAATTAGTAAAGCCCCTTCTCTGCGCTGCTCCCGCCCCCCTCCCTCCTGAGGCCCAGCCCAGGCTGGGGTGCGGGGCGAAGCCCAGGCGGGCTGGGAGCGTTGCCAGCGCCGGCGCTGGGCAGCCTCCTAGCCTGGCTCCCTGAGCGGGTGTCCGCGCGTGGCCTGGCTGCAAAAAGATCATCAGTCCTAAACACGGGCTGCACTCTCCAGTCAGTTTGCTGGATTCCAGATTGCGCCCAAAGCCAGGAACCAGCTTCCCCAGCACAGGCCTGGGCTGAGATGCCTGCCTGGGATGTGTCTGAGCAGTCTCCTAGTCTCCAGGCAGGGATGGCACTTCGACCTGGATGTTTGGGTTTTTTGTTTGTTTTTTTGGTCGTTGGTTATTACATGACCTCCAGGGTAGGTGCTCCACAAAGGGAGTGAAAACATGACGCCTGATATATAGGCATACGGCCATTCTAGAAAAATAGCGTGGGCTTCTCTAGGAAACGCGGCATTGGTCCTTGCACTATGCTTTATTAGAAAAGGGATTATGCACCAAGTTACTTAAAGGAGCATAGGTTGAAATCGTTTACTGAGAGTAAATATGTAAAATAGTTATATTTTAACTAAATCTATCATCAATCATAAATTTATTACAGGAAGGTTACCGGCAATTTAAATGCAAGAGCACTCTCTTCAGGGTTTTAAATAATCCGTGTCTGTCTTGGCACATGAGAATGCTAAGATAGGAAATGGTTTGTAATGAAAGACCCGCGGATCCCCTTACCCAAGAATCCAACACTGCCACTGGATGCAATCAGCAATAGGTTCTTTATTGTTACGCAGGCGCCTGCGGGTGGTCAGCGCGCGCCTGCAGGTGGTCAGCAGCTCCTGCTAGCTGAGCACACCCGGCTGGGGTGGTGCCGGGTTTTTATAGACAGGTACAAACAAGTTTTGGGTGGGGCGCAACTGATTGGTTGACAGTTAGATCTTTTGAAAAAGGCATACGTGGAGTTTGCTGATTGGCTCTAAGGACCCACGCGCGGGAAGAGAGAGGCGGGAAGGGGGAACAAGCTGATTGGTTCTGAGGGCCCGCGCGCAGGAGGAGAGAGGCGGGAAAGGGGAACAAGAAGGGGGAAGGTAGGAATGCCATCATGGCGTCTCTATTATTTCTATAAGCCAAGCGGTTACAGAAGGGCAAAAGAGCGATTAATAAGCAATTAATAACCTAATTAATAACCTGGTCTATACCTAAAAGCCAGTGGTTTACAGAAAAGCAAACAAGCGGTTAGTTATCCTATCTATCTTCTAGGAGAGGGGTCTTTCAGTAAAAGATCATATAATAGCTTTTACTAATTCTATTTACTTGACAGACAGATTTCACAAGTAGGCAGAGAGGCAGGCAGAGAGAAAGATGGGGAAGCAGGCTCCCCGCCAAGTAGAGAGCCTGATGAAGGGCTCGATCCCAGGACCCTGAGATCATGACCTGAGCCCACGGCAGAGGCTTAACACGCGGAGCCACCCAGGCACCTCCAGATGAAATACATTTCTGACTTAGAAACTTCAGATAGAATTTTTTTGTCCATGATGACAACTGAAGAAAATGTGTCATCCCTAAACCTAACCTTAATCCCTAACAATGCTGAAACCTAAGCTGACCTTAAAGCCCAAACTAGAACCCTGAATCCCAAACCTGCAATGGAACCCAAAGCCTGTACCTGAGCCCTGGATCCAAGCCTTGAACCACAAACCCAAACCCTAAACAGACCTCCAAGTCATGAACCCTGAACCCAAATCTCAACATGAAGCCAAACCCCCAATTTGACCTTGAACTTTATCCCATAAGCCCTGAATCTTAAAGCCTAAATCATAAACTTAAAGCCCTAAACTATAACTCTGTTCCCTTGTCCTTCACTCTAAATCCTCACCCTAACACTAAACCCAAAGCCTGATCTAGAACTCTGACTAAAACCTGAACCTGAACCCAAATTCAAACCCTTCACCACACTTTGCTTATGCACTTGCCATTGATAAATATTTGCAGTTTCTACCTTTTGATTCTTGTGAACATTGTTTGGGTTGGGGGCTAGGGTTAGGGTCTTGGATTAGGGTAGGGTTGAAAGACCCGCGGATCCCCTTACCCAAGAATCCAACACTGCCACTGGATGCAATCAGCAAGAGGTTCTTTATTGTTACACAATCTGTCAGTTATTTGACTGGCAGCATGGGTTTATTTGGGAAGAGCAGAGAATGGCAGTCTGGGCTGAGCAAGCTAAGGTCCCATCACAGGCAAGTGCGAGAAACAAAGGAGAGGAACATTATTTCATGGAGGAGGAAGAAGTTGGGAAGGGTGCTTGAAGGAAAGTCCGCTGGAGAAAGGCAGGGTGATGGAGAATTCTCACCAGCTGAGCTGCAAAGCTCCTACAAAAAGTCAGGAGATGAGCCTCCGGCTTCCCCTGTGGGGCCTGGAATTGGTGAGTCTCTCCTGTGGGGGATTGCAATGTGGGGTCTGTAATGGGCACTGAGCACCAGGCACCCCCTTCCAGCCTCCCCTTCTGGCATCCCCAGTCCACTTTACTGGGGCTTCCCTTCCTGCTTTTGCACAGTTCTAACCAGCTTGTGGTGGAACGTTGTGGAAAACTGAAATTCCAAATCCACTGCTTCTACTGCACCTGAGATACAGGGGCCCATGATTTAATCCTCCCACGAGTCTCTTGCTAACATGTGTCCTCTCCATGTTGGGTGACCTGGATCTGGGAGGGCTTGGCCTCCATCCCAAAGTCTGATGTTCTCTCTGCTTCCGTGTCGTCGTGCTAACATGGATGTTTGAAAGAGTCATTTCCTCTGCGCTGATTTCAAAGTGCAGTCAGCTTGTTATAGCAGCACAAATACGTGCTGTCTCCACACTCAGATTCCCCAGCCATCATTTCTTTACCCTGTTTGCCACTTCAAACGGGATGCTTCAGTGTGTTTGATCCCACAGCAGGACAATGTCTTGCAGAATCACCACATAACCTGAAATGAGGAGATCATTACAGAACCCATCCAAGGGTTAGTGTTAGGGACAAGGGACATGGCAGGACTGACCTGAAGCCCCCATGGAGAGCTGTCTGGGTGGCTGAGTTGACAGTGTAGGTGAGGGTGAGTGTCTGGCTCTGGCTTTGTGTCCAGGAGTCAGCTCTGTGTGGGTGTGTCCTCAGCTGGGCATGCAGATTTCTGCTCCTCTGAATCCTTTCCGGAGTTCCAAATGGCACAGTTTCCTTCTGGGTGGCAGGCTGAGTCCTCTGGGATTGCCCAGGTGTCCCCAAATTGTAGGGCACCTATTGCAAGGCCTTTGGGGTCAGAATCCTGAGAACCAAAGCAAAGGTTATGGTTAGGGCCCACCACATGGCAGGCCCGATCTGCCAGCACTCTGTCCATCTTTCTGGGGGAGGGGGCAGTCAAGGGATTTGTTCAGGGAGAGTGTCAAGCTCCAGGTTTGCATCCAGGGGCCTGCTGAATATGGGGGTGTCCAGAGGTAGGAATGCAGATTTCAGTTCCTCTGAATCCTTTCTGGAGTTCCAAATGGCATGGTTCCTTTCAGGGTGGCAGGATGAGTCCTATGGTGTTCCTCACTGTCCCCAATCTCTGAGGCTTTGGAGCCAGGCCGTCGGGGACAGACCTCTCAGGACAGAATCTAGGCTTAAGAGTTTGTGCCTATGGGCATGGCTGCACTGATCTGAAAGCACTGTGGCGAGGATCACAGGGGTCTGAGTTGAGAGCATGGTTCAGGATCAGTATCAAGGTCTGGGTTTGTGTCCAGGGGACCGCTGAATGTGGGGGTGGGCTCAGATGTCCAAGATGATTTCCCCTACTCTGAATCCTTTCCAGCATTCCAAATAGCATGGTTTCCTTCTGGGTGGCAAGCTGAAATCTCTGGGATTTCTCAGGTCTTGCCCTTGCCCTGGCAAGGGCAAGATACTTTTTACAGTAAAAGAATTCACCAGATGAGCTGAACAGCAGAAAAGACACAGCTCAGGAGTAAATCAGTGAACAGGAATATCATGCCAAATACTTCTTTGAGAACACACTACAGAGCAAGGGAAGATAGGAGAGAAAGCTGAGATATAAAGGATAAACCCTCCAACTTTCGAACATCATTCCCTACTTGTTTATTTCCATTGCTGTCAGCTCCTTCCCAGTCAAAAATAAGTCACCTGAGCCAGCCTTTTTTCTTCCTGAGTTTGGGGCAATGCAAAGCCCACCAGAGGGGCCAAGGGCACCCCTGTACCTGCTGAGCTGAGCCCATTTGTATCCCAACAGTGAGAAGGTACCAGCCTGGCCCTCTGGTGCTCCATGGTCTGTGGCAGTCCTTCCTTCTGGACCCTGTTTGCTGCTCTTCCTTCACTAACCCTGGTCTCAAACTAGGGATTGCTCCCGGAGGAGGAACTCAGGGAGATGAAGCTCAGGAGGGCCTCCCCCGCCTGGAATCTCTGTGTGAGGAGTGCACAGCCAACAGATTTTGCCCAGGGACTTGCAAAATGCAGAGAGGCAGATTTATTTTCTCTCTTTCTTTCTCTCTCTAGCCTCATACCAACCAGGAGTTCTTAGAACTTTCTTCACTGACTTCTAGGTGTAGCTTGGCCACTATTTCCACAGAAAGGCCACTTGAGCATGATCAAACACCCGTATAAGCAATTACATTTAAAAAAAAAACAATAAGCCAATGCACACAGACATTTGACAGCAGCACAGGACGCTCAAGGGACCAGAGTCCCTACCTTGGGCAATAGTGGTAGAGGCCGGGTTCTGCCACGCAGGTCCCTAGATCTTTGGCAGTTTCCACGATTGCAAATCCAGACATGCAGAATCCTGAGGGAAAACCTACTAACTGCAAAAGAGCAAAAATTCATCAGGATTCAGAGAGTGGAAACCCATTTGTACTGGAAAAGAAAGAAGTAGGCTTGCTGTGAATCCAGCAGGGAGGACAGGCATAGATAAAGGCTGGTGTATGGGTTACGGAAACTATTGTTTCTCAAGGGTCATGCTGTTTCTGTAAAATGCTATGAGGAGTGTCTCTTGGGGAACTCCTGCTTTCCTCCCAGTGACACCCCCAGATTCTGCTTTGCTAGTCCCATGGATTCCTGGGGATACCCAGTTGATAAGCTACGCTGTCCTCATGACAACACTTGCTAATGGACTGAATGTGTGTGTCTTGTCCCAATTCAGATGTTGAAGCCCTGACCCTGAAGGAGTGCCATCAGGAGGTATGGGCTTTGAGAGGTGATGAGGTCATGAGATTGGAACACTTGTGAATGAGATAAAAGCACTTCTGAGAAAAGACCTGAGAGATTGTTCTGCCAGCTGTCATCCATGCAAGGCTACAACAGAAATATGGGCATCTATAGATAATGAAGCAGTCTCTTGCTAGATATCAGATCTCCCAGGATCTTGCTTTTGGACCTCTCAGTCTCTAGAACTGCAAGGAATAGTACATGTTTTGCTGTTTCAGCCACCCAGTCTGTCATCATTTGTTGCAGCAACTTGAACTGAATAAGGCAGAGCCCAAGTCCTGATTAATCCCTGCTTCTACTCCTTTCCCCTCAGAAAGAGCTTCTAATCCAGAACTGACCTCTGCTTTCCATACACGTGCTTCAGACTCCTTCTGTGAGAGCCCAGACTTTGTAAAAGACTCCTCCCTCGTGGCAATCAGCATTCTGTGACTCCTGAGGAATGTCCTCCCTGACTGTATTGAGTCAATCAATCTGATTTTGATTCTGGAATCCCAGGATCAAGGACTGCATCAGGGTCCCAGCTTCATGGGGAGTCCGCTTCTCCCTCTGACCTTCTTCCCTCTCATGCTCTCTCTCTCACTCTCACTCTCTCTCAAATAAATAAATAAAAATCTTTTAAAAATCTGATTTTAACAGACCATAAGCTTGTTCTTGCTGGTCTTTGGAAGATTAGACATTAGCCCTTCGGAGAAAGTTCCGAATGGCTGCTTCATGAAGGGGTGAACTGTGTCCCCAAAGTCTCTTTTTGCTGCCTTCTAATCACAGATGCTGAGACAGATCCTCCCAGGTGCTGGTTTTTCAAAGCACTCAATGCTTTGGCTTTGAAGTTCCTCACTTGACAGTTCTGCTTTTATCAGTTTGTGACAAAACAGCCAATTGGTGGTGGATGCAAAGTGCACTGATAAAATTAATATCAGGGAACAATTTTTTGAGTGTCAAGCATGTGCATGTGTGTGCACACACATATCCATGTGCTAAGCATTATGGTAAATGTCTGACAAGAACTAAAACTTCAAAAAGTCAGGATACCCCATTAGCTGATATTTTTATTATTCCTACATCCTAAACTATGAAAAACAGGGTCAGAGAATAAGAAGTGGCAAAAGGAATCAAGATTTGAGGCAGTTCGATTTCACAGCCAGCCTTGATCAATAGGCATGTACACCTGTGTCTAGTTTCAGCTCTGTGTAACCTAGCCATAACCTTGGATAAGCCATTCATCTCTCAAGTTCAGGTTCTTGGTCCAAAGGGGGAAGGGGCATAGGTTGAGTACCTCCAGTGGGACTTCCTGGCAGGCTTGTTCATCGAAGCATTCCTGTTTCAGTTTGAGTAATTGAATCCAGTCTTTGTTTTACCGAAGGCCAAGCTTGTCCAGTGTGTTGATGCCACCAGCCAACAGCATTTGTCCATGCTATGTAACAACTGAGCAACATTCATAGGAATGGGGGGAGGAAAAGATGTCCACAGGTGTTGACAGATGTTCTGCATGGAGGGACAGGAGCTGGGGCCATCACCTGCTGTTTCTAGTGGCCTTCTCTGTCGAGTTAAAATAAATGGCAATTATTTGCAACGACAGGGATGAAAGTAGAGGGTATTATGCCAAGCGAAAGAAGTCAGTCAGAGAAAGACAATTATCATATGATCTCACTCATATGTGGAGTTTAAGAAACAAAACAGAATCATAGGGGAGTAAAGGAAAAAAATAAAACAAGATGAAGTCAAAGAGGGAGACAAACAAGAAGACACTTAAAAAAAAAGATTTTTATTTACTTATTTGACAAACAGAGATCACAAGTAGGCAGGGAGGCAGGAAGAGAGAGAGAGGAGGATGCAGACTCCCCAGGGAGCAGAGAGCCTGATGTGGGGCTCGATCCCAGGACCCTGAGATCATAACCTGAGTTGAAGGCAGAGGCTTTAACCCACTGAGCCAGCCAGGTACCCCTCAGAAGAGACTCTTAATCACAGTAAACAAACTGAGGGTTCTTGGAGGGCAGGGGAATGGGTGGATGGGGTAACTGGGTGATGGACATTAAGGAAGGCATGTGATACAGTGAGCACTGGGTGTTATAAAAGACTGATGAATCACTAACCCGTATGTCTGAAACTAGTATTATATGTTAATTAATTGTATTTAGATTAAAATTTTCTTTAAAAATAATTTTAAAATAAAATAAATAACAATCAAATAATGATCAGAGTTATCCAGCAGGGAGTATCAGATCTAGATGTCAGTTAAATTTAAGGGGCTTGCCGAAGTTTAGGAGAGTCACGCTAGGTCATTTTCCTGTGTGGGGAAGTCTTCAGGGGCAGTTCCAAAGACAAAGAATATTAATATTTCTCCTTCCCCCATTTCTCCTAGAGCCAAAGATGTTTCCTCCACTCACCCACTGGCCCTGTATGTAGGTGTTGCTTTCTCTCTACCAATCAAAAAATCAGTGAGTAACTAGAACTTCACCTTTTCCAATATCCTCCTACCCCCACCTTTTGTCCTTAATGGCCATGGGCAACAGGGACAAAGACATTTTTTAAAAACTTACAGTGATCTATTATGCTCTACTACCTTGGCCCGCATGGGCCACTGCAAAGGGATTCTGTGAACCGTGTACTCAGATGAATGGTCATTATCTTCAAAAAGGCAGGGGCAGTGATAGACACAGGAATCAAAAAAGTAAGAGTTAATGGACCATCAGAATAATGGAGTACCAACACTTTTTTGTCCTTGGCTTGAATCCTCAAGGCCCAGGGTCTCAACAGAATTTTCATTTTGGTCTCATCTGACTCACTTGTCCACTTCTGGGCCAGTTGGCAGTTATACTGAGAACTGTAAATTTTCCTTAGAAGAGAGAAAGAGTATTTGTCAGGTAAACCACGGAAATGTCCATTATAGGAAGTTAGGCCTTTTGTCATGTTACTCCATTAGCACCCTCCTGACTGTTAAATTAAAAAAAAAAATTGTGACACCCATTAAAGACAGTAAGGAAGATTTTATTCAAGGGATGCTACTACGATGGGATTTTATTTTCCAGTATGGGAGAGAAATCTGGCTCAGCTCAGACAAATGGAGATTTACAGCTAAAGAGCATGGTGGGGGTCACTGAATGTAAAATTAAGATGGAACATCAAGAGTAAGGATGAAGAGATTCTGGCTAAACCATCTGGAGAGTAATATTGTTGAAGGAAGGCTAGGGTCATTAACTATTGAGATCAGGGGATAAGGAATTTTTTAAAAGACTTATTAATACATTTTAGAGAGAGGGAGCAGGGGTAGGGGTAGAGGACGAGGGTAAGAGAATTTTAATCAGACTCTTCACTGAGCATAGAGCCTGAGGTGAGGCTTAATCTCAGGACCGTGAGATCAGGACCAGAGCAGAAACCAAGAGTCAAACGTTCAACCAGCTGCACCAACCAGGTGCCCTGGGAATAAGGGATTGATCAGATATTAAGCGTTATAGATACTGAAGCACCTGGGTGGCTTAGTTGGTTAAATCTCTGGCTTTGGCTTAGGTCATGATCTGATCCCAGGATCAAGCCTGGCATTGGGCTTGCTGCTCAGTGGGGAGTCTGATTCTCTCTCTCACTCTGCTATTCCCCCTGCTCAGGCTCTCTCTCTGTCAAAATAAATAAATCTTAAAAATAAAGTGGTAAGATACCAGGGGTGAGAGATAAGGAATTTGATCAGATATCAAGAGTAGGATAAGAGATTGCTGAAAAATTGACTAAGCAGACTTCTTGCTAAAACTGGGCTAAGTGGGCGGAGCCTGAGTTCAAGGCTGGACAGAAAGAGGACTCAGAGGAACTTGACTCCAGTCTGGTCAAGGAGAAAATCTTCATCATCCATGACCATTGTATTTTCTGCAGTCACACATTTTACTAATTCTTTTATCAGACATTCAGTGAACGAGAAACATGAACACAGCAGCAATAATATAATAAATGTAAACGCTCTATCAGAGACAAAGGCACTATAGGAATCCACCTCATCAGATTTAGAATATGCATGACTCCATGACTGAATTACTACCACTGCTTGACTGCTGAGATTAAGATGTAGTACAGAGGATCAGAGGGAAGGGAGGGAAATCTGAATGGGAGTCATCAGAAAGGGAGACAAACCATGAGGCACCTTTAACTATAAGAAACAAACTGAGAGTTGCTGGGGTGGAGGGGAGTGGGAGACATGGAGTAACTGGGTGATAGGCATTAAGGAGGAAACGTGATGTGATGAGCACCAAGGGTTATCCACAACTAAATTCTCTGAAACCAATGATGTACTATCTAATGGTAATTGAATTTAAATATCTAAAAAAGACGCTTAAAAAAAAAGATGTAGCATAAATCACAATATCCTTTGAATGGAAGAATGTGCAGAATTTCCACACCTCTGCTGTCCAAGTCCCATGGCTAGTAGCCACATGTGGCTAATGACCACTTAAAAGGTGGCCAGTTCAAATGGAGAAATGCTATAAAAGCAGAATAAACACTGGCTTTCAAAGACATATTTTAATCAAAGGTCAGAGAGTATTGCCACCCTCACATTACAAACATCACATGACTTCTACAGCTAATGAGAGTGGGACCCAAGATGGGAGAGGTCAACCTGAAAGTCCATGATGTCAGAAAGAACATGGGGAAAAGAGAGTCACAACCCTGGAGTGGATGGGCTGAGGACTGTCAGAATGCCTTTTTTTTTTTTTTTTTGTGATTCTGTATACAGACAAGGAGAATTCACTGGAGATGACATCTGTATGCCTCACATTTTCAAGGGAAAATTATGAAAACGCATATAGACCCACAGCCATAGTTTAATTATGTTTAAAATGTATTCAGAACTACTCCAGTCAGTAAATTGCACATTTTCACATTTAGCTTCTCAATTTTCTCTTCGGCACCTCCCATTCTTGAAATCCCAACACAAATCCCATCTCTTGCCTAAGGACCATAAACTACCTCACTATCAAAGGCTACAGTTCATTCATTCATTTGATTCATTCAAAGCAACCTAATCTTGAGTGACGTCTTAGGCACTCTTCTAGGGACTGGTGACACGGTGAACAAAATAGGTAAAGATCTCACTTTCATGGAGCCTATCTGGTATTTAGGGGAAAATCTTTCCTTATCAACATGAAAAGACTTATTATGGATGTTGCTTAGAATTTCAGTTTTTTTTTTTCTCGACAGTATCTCAGGTGATCATCTTTGAGGTGGTTCTCCTGAAAATACCTTTGGGGGGTACTGACTCGACTTTCTGAGTCAGACACTTTCCTAAAGACAGGGGTCACAGGAAAAGTGACAACTGTCACTCTTGCAGTAAGAACAGGGATCACAATGCTTGAAACAGAGATATGCTGCTCAGCTGTCAGAAAGTCCACAAGGCTCCAAATGTGTGTGGCCAACTAATGGAACCTGTAACTCAGAGGTTATCATCCTGAGAGCAATGGGAAATCCCTCTAGTTAAGGACTCTCCTTGACGGAAGCTTGACAATGTCCTTGATTTACTTACTATGATGTTTAGGTAATTATACACATTAAGAAAAGTGCACAAGGCACTTACATTTCCATGATACCATCAAAGATATTGTTGTTTTATTAAAATGTTACATCTAGAGCTGTAACGTATAGAGTAGTTAAGTCAATCACTATGTGGTACAGGGGAGACTATTGTAACAGCCATACTTCCATAAAAAAGAAAAATTTTTTGTGGTTTCTGATCTAGTAATCAGCCAGTGAATAATTCTATATCAGTGTCCAGTTACCGGGCTAAACGTCTATTTATATTTCTGAGGGTAAGCTGAATTGTGATCACTGAGCCAGCTGTGTTCTAGTAACTACTCATTTACCCAACATAACAGATATAAGAAGGTAAAAGGCTTCTAAGGAGACTGGTTACTTATATTTTGAACCACATTTTGGCAGGTATAACTTGCAACTTGTGCTTAGTGGTAAGATTTCTGATATTTACTTTCTCCTTCCTTTGGCAAGTCAAGTTAGTTAAAAAGTAATTAGAGTTGAGTCCAGTGTTTTTCTTAAATGTTTACAGAGATATAGAACTCTCAAGTTTCTTTACTAGACAGGATTAGATCACATTAGTGATAAAGATCAGAATGATTTACATTGCTAAAACGAGAACTTCCTGTCAGTTCGGAGAAAGCTCATTTTTATAACCAACCTATTGGCTGGGCTAGAGATTAATGAGTGCTATGGGTGGGGTGATGAAAGTGATATATTCAATGACCTGTGGAATTTGTTCTGTAATTTCCCCACTCCTCTGGTCAGCAGAGTGTCTTCTTCAGTACCCAGCACTGCCCATAACTGCATTCAGAAAATCACTCTCCAAAAATGGTTGTTTTGCCTTTTTTATAATTTTTTAAAACATTTGATTTATTTACTTGTCAGAGAGAGAGAATGAGAGCACAAGCAGGGGGAGCAGCAGATGGACGGGGAGAAGCAAGCATCCTGCTTGGTGGGATTGCACAAGGGCTGAAGAAGACAGAATGGGAAGGGGACAAGGAGAATAGTGGGTTTCAGATTCTTGGGAACAGAGCCCATATCTATTTCTATGTTTATCTCACTGCTCTAAACCCAGGTCACAGCACAGTGCCTGCAGCAGAGTCATGGAAGTGCTCCAGAAATGATAACTATTGCTATTTATACCACTAAAATTCCTCCACAAAGGGCCAAGTGTCATAGCTTCTCCCAGTTCCCCACACTGAACGCAATGAAGAATCAAACTATCAGGGGCGCCTGGGTGGCTCAGTGGGTTAAGCCGCTGCCTTCGGCTCAGGTCATGATCTCAGAGTCCTGGGATCGAGTCCCGCATAGGGCTCTCTGCACAGCGGGGAGCCTGCTTCCCTCTCTCTCTCTCTCTCTGGCTGCCTCTCCGTCTACTTGTGATTTCTCTCTGTCAAATTAATAAATAAAATCTTTAAAAAAAAAAAAAGAATCAAACTATCAGGTTAAGGATTGCGAGGGGCATTTAACAGGACCCAGATCACAGGAGCCATATTGTATTGCAGGACCAGGGGTCTTACCAGTGACTAGGTATTCACTCCTCTTGAGAGGCTAGCTCCTTGGATCTCCCTCTTCAATCCTCTGAACCCATGTCTGGCATCAGAAACAAAACGAACGTATCACCCTCGTTTATTTTTTACTATTATTTGTTACAGAGGAAGAGAGAGATCACAAGCAAGGGGAGCAGCAGGCAGAGGGAAGGCAGGCCCCCCACTAGAGCCTGGTATGGGATCCAATCCCAGGACCCTGGGATCATGACCTGAACCAAAGGTAGATGCTTAACTGAGTAAGCTACCCAGGCGTCCCTTATTGTCCTTCTTTAAAATTTAATGTATTCTCTCTCCCTCTCTCTTTGTCCCCACTCTGTCACTCATACTCACACAATCACAGAGTCACAGACAATAGCAAGGTATTTCCCATTCTAATTCGCTAAGGCACTATGAGCTTAAGCTCAACAGAATCACTTTGCCAGCTGCTGCTCTACTGTGCCCTGATCCCTTCTCTATCCCCAAGCTCGATCTGTCACTCAAGTGTCATGGTGGTGGCTCTTTCTGCCCTCCCTCCACAAGGCTGTCATCAGCACACTCTTCCCCGTGGCTCCACTCCCCGGCACTGGCTGCCTTTGGTCTACTGGTATGCCCTCTCCTAGAGCTTTTCCACTCTCCCTGAGGGGAAGACAACCCTTACTTCTCCCCTGTGGCTGTCACGTGTCCGCTATATATTGTGAAGATCAGCCCGATTAAGAGATTGGGAACTAAAAGACCGGCTTCTGCTTATGGATAAATCTAACTATGGGGCTTGGGACACATGACAGCAGCACATGGTGGTAGAACTGAGATGGTTAGGGAGTTAATCTGCATTTTCACATCTGGTCAGCAGCAGAACAAAGAGGACACCCCAGATCTCCTATCTCCCAGAACAGTACTCTTCAAGTAACTTACAGCACCATCCTTCTCCAGCTTTGGAAGTGGCACTTTTCCAACCCCAAAGTCTTGATTCTAGGCAGCACTCCAAGAGATACTCCCTCCAGAATCACCCCTGTCTGGAAGTAGTGGTTGGCCAAGGCCTCCCAAATATCTTCCCTTCAGAGTTGCACTTGCATCAAACTCAAAACTGTGGCACGTACGGGACTTTCCTGTCGGCCTCTAGCTCTAATGACCTATTGGACTTCAGAGGTGCTCTTTTATACCCACTTACCTTATAACATTAACGTGTGACTCCTCTAGAATTCTCTCCATGGTTTTTCTCATGTACTAATTGTTATGGAGTGAATTGTGTCCCCGCAAAAGTCATATGAAGAATTCCTAATCTCCAGTGTGACTGCATCTGGAGATAGGGCCTACCTAGAAGGAGGTACTGAAGGCTTGGTGAGGTCACAGGAGTCCTAATCTGCTAGGACTGGTGTCCTCATAAGGGGGAAACACATGAAAGCACTCCCCCTACCACCCCTCTGTGGGCCCACAGAGAAGAGGTCATCTGAGGGCACAGTTGAAAAGATAGTGATCTATAGACCAACAAGAAAAGGCTCACTGGAGACCAACCTTGCTGGCACCTTGATCTGGAACTTCTGGCCTCCAGATCTGTGAGAAAATACATTTCTGCCATTTAAGCCCTCCAGCCTGTGTTTGGTATAGCAGCCTGAGTAGACAAAAATATACTGATAAAACCTTCTTTCAAGCTTGGGAGAAACTTTCTATACACTGTGCTCCATGATTTTGGGTCTAACCCTTCTCTCCATAGCCATTGCTAATATTAGAGCCAGAGAAGTCATAAATACTAGAAATGTTGGAATTGGATAGGGGATCAATTACCATCTATCTCAGTATCCCCAGCTCCGAAGAATTAACACACAGACACAGACACAGACACACACAGACACACACACACACACACTACAAACATGGTTATCCCACTTAATTACATTGGTGATTTCTTGATACCCAAGCCCACATGCCAGCTCCCCTTCGGAGTACTAACCTCACTATCTCCCTGTGACCTACCCACCTCCATGCAGAACTAGGAACTTATACCTCAACTCCTGCCAAGCTAACGACAAAAGTTTATGATTCAGTTCCTATCTCTCCTGCTTTATTCATGACCTCTTAAAGTCTAGTGACCCATCCTCCTCTTCTTTCTAAAAAACAAAACAAAACAAAACAAAACAAAACAAAACCCACTGCTTCCTGGGAACCTTTCAGATTTTTAAAAAAATTTTTTAAAATTTTTTATTTCTTTTCAGCGTAACAGTATCCAGTGTTTTTGCACCACACCCAGTGCTCCATGCAATAAGTGCCCTCCCCAGTTCCCACCACCTTGTTCCCCCTACCTCCCCCCCACCATTTCTAAATCCTCAGATTGTTTTTCAGAGTCCATAGTCTCATGTTTCACCTCCCCTTCCAATTTCCCTCAACTCTCTTCTCCTCTCCATCTCCCCTTGTCCTCCATGCTATTTGTTATGCTCCACAAATAAGGGAAACCCTATGATCATTGACTCTCTCTGCTTGACTTATTTCACTCAGCATAATCTCTCCAAGTCCTGTCCATGTTGCTACAAAAGTTGGGTATTCATCCTTCTTTCAGATGTTTTTTTACCTCTATAATCTACTGGAGGATAACAATGTACCAGAACCCTTGAGTGACCATTAATGCCTATTGGTCACATCGTGTATGCTACCTAGGACCCTATTCTGTGTTCTTAACAATCATGGCTTCGACTCGTCCTGAAGGTGGACTTTAACTGGAGTCTATTGTGCAAATACCTGAAGCAGGAAGTCCCCTGCCCAGTGAATGAGGCATGCAGACTTCCAGAGGTCTTGAGGTCCTCTCTTCAAATATACGCATTCACTTTGAGAAATCAGGATTCCCACCAAAACGAGAGACAAAAGAAAAGAAAAAAAAGTAAAAAAAGAAAAGAAGAAAAAAGAGAGAGAGGAACGAAAGGGAAGGTGAAAAATAAGGTTCAGCCCAGATGGGCCCCAAGGTAAGATTAATGAAGTAGACAAACAAAAAGAGATAAAAAGACTGATACAAGTATATGACAAGAGAAAAATGTATATATATATATACAAATAAAGAAAGAACCTCGTCAAAAAGAACCACAAGTGTAAAATTTATATGCTATCAGGACAAACACAAAAAACACAGAAATACTGTTGGAAGAAGATGGGAGAGTTCTTATAAATTCTCAGTGTGTGCGAAGAAGGTTGTTTTGATTCTTCCTGGATGTATCTTGATATCTTTGTTAAAGAACTCAACTTTCCTAAGATAAAGGGGATTAAAAATTGGTTTACCTATAGGGATAGTATTGATTGGGGAAAGGGGATTACTTTGAAGTTTAACTCTATATGAATATTAGAGGATAAAACTAAAAAGGAATAGACTAGACTAAACTAAAATTTAAAAAAAGGAATTCAGAAAATAAAAATGCAAAAGAAAAACATAGGTGTATGTATCAAAAAGTTAGGTTAGAAAGGTATTTGGAATTTGATGTACTGTACAACTCGCTGTGATGGTAAATAGGTTAAAAAAATTACCTATGTGTAAAAAAAAAAAAAAAATGAACCGGAATAGTGGGAACAAGTGAACAATACAAGTTTTCCTATGAAGTAGTGGTTGTTCTCTTGTAGTCCTTTTTTTTTTTCTTTCTTGGCTTGTTTTTTCGGGGAGGGGCCTGCCACGTGGGTTGTCAGTCAATTATGAGTGGCTGCCTTCGGCTCAGGTCATGATCCCAGGATCCTGGGATCGAGTCCATCTTCAGTCTCTCTGCTCAGCAGAGAGCCTGCTTGTAACCCTCCCTTTGCCTGAAGCTCTGCCTACTTGTGCTCTCTCTGTCAAATAAATAAATAAAATCTTTTTTAAAAAACTGGAAGGGCTTCTCAGTCACTCTTTCCTACTATCCCCATTTGTACATAAGGAAAGGCAGTGCAAACCTGGAGGGAGGAGCCCAGAATAAAAATGAAAGAAAGAAAGAAAAGAGAGAAAGAAAGAAAGAAAGAAAATGAAAAAGAAAGAAAATGAAAGGGGAACTGGCTGAGAGACTAGAACCAAAGCTTCACCAAAGTATAGCCTTCCAGGAAGTAGAAAATGGGATGTTTGCTTTCAGCTTGGAGAGTGGGAGCTTGGGTAAAAGAAACAAGCAAAATCCCAATGATTATGAGGCTCTGGAGGAATGGGGTGGGGTACCCAGGTGACCAGTAGGTTACAAACCCTGATTCTACCCATTTTCATTAAAAAGAAAGAAAAAATACCCTGCAGTTCATCCTCTTCATGCCCCTCCCTCCTGCAAAGGGAGTACAAAGCAGTGACTCTCGAGGTACATAAAAATGAGTGAGACATAAACCAACAATCACAAATGTTTCAGATAAATCAAGCCACGGAAAAAAAGAACGGCTTTAATATGTTTTATCCTTTCTTTCAAGAGAGAATATGCACCTAAGGGGGGGAAAAAGTGTTAGACATTAACATCAATGTAATTAAATTAATCATATGGATAAGCCAGAATATCTTATCATGAAATGAGAGCAGGCAGTTATAAAAATAATTAACCGATATCTTGGAAATACAAATAGCAACAGAAGTAAAAAGAAACCTTTCAAAGAGATGGGATGAATAGCAGAATGAGCACTGCTTAAAACCAAACCAGAGAGATGGAATATCAAGCTAAGGAATTCTCTAAGAAGGCAACCCAAGGAAGAAAAAGAAAAAACGTCTGAGTGAGTTACAGAAGACAGACCTAAAAGTTCCAGTCTACAGACATCCCATTGGTTTGTTATCCTTCCTGCTTATCTTCTCAGCCAAAAGTAAAGCACCTCAGCGCCGTTGGACTTTTTCCAAGTTATTGTTGGCTTCTGGCTCAGAGGCTCAAGTGCTGGTTTGGGCCCCAGTTATCCCCCAGGATTCCCCTACCAGCACCTGTGACTTTTTCAGACAGCCTCCTCAGGAAGCCCAGGACAACCAGCAGCTTAAGCGCTACCCAGTCCCTAGTACTGTGCCTCCTAACCTAACACTTCGTTACACTCTACCCATCGAGAGCCAGTCCAAGGCGACGCCCCAGGACTCCAATGAGTCCAGCTGCCAGATGCCAATCCAGCGATGAGAAAGCTCCTGAGCTCCAGAAAGCCACATGGGGATGCTGAGCCCCAAGGCCCCTGCATCATGGTCCAGCCCCTCCACGCAGACCCCGCCCCTTTATCAGCCAGGCTCTGTTGGAGTGCGGGGCCTTGTGGGAGTTGTGGTACCCCCAGGGCCTCCAGCCTCCTGCGGGAAGGTGGGGCTGGCAGCTGGAAGGACCCGGGAACCACAGCTTCGAAGGACGCCTCTACCTCCCTGGGAACTCAGGCTCTATGGCAGCCAATTAGGCAGGACCACGTGAGTCTCCAAAACAAAGAGCAGGAGCAGGCTGGGCACCTTCCCGTAGGCCTGCCCGCCCTCCGCCCTCCCACTCTCTCGCACTCCCTCACTCCCACAAGCCCCCTCTCAGGTTTGGAACTTGATGAGGGAGCAGGAGGCTGACTGAGGACAAAGCAAAAGCTGGCACCTTGCACCCCCTCTCCACCCGCTCCCCTCTGTAATATATGTAACATTCCTCAGGGACCCCTGACTGCCATAAACGAGAAACGAAGAGTTAACTTGCAGAGCTCACAATCCTGCAAGACAGGCATCTCCCAACTATCTTGATGTTAATGGCTTGGTAAAAGACAACTCCTCTTTAGCATATGAAAACTCCATTGAAAACTCCCTTCCCATTAACTTCCCCCAACCACAGATTACTTAACTGGCCGCTCTTCCTGACCGCAGGTGCTGTCCCCATGCCTCAATAAACCACCCTTTTGCAGCAAATATGTCTCAAGAATTCTTTCTTGGTCATCAGCTCTGGACCTCAGCCCACTGAACCTCGACATTAAAGAAATACAAATTAAAATCATAATGAGACATGCTTACATATCTATTAGAATGGCTAAAATTATAAAGGCTAATTGTACTTGGTCTGAGGTAGATTGAGAAGCAACAAAATATCTAAACTGTTGTTGGCATATATCATGATACAACGACTTTGGAAAATAGTTTGAAAATTTTTTTAAATGCAAAATATGTTGCAGTTACACAAATAGCCATTTTACTTCTAGGCATTTAACCAAGAGAAACAAACCCTATGTTCATACAAGGACTTGTATATGAATTTCATAGCAGCTTTATTTTTAAGAATTGAAAACAGTGGAAATGTTCATCAATGTCCATCAATAGAGCAAAGACAAATTGTAACTACCCTGATCTTCCCATTAAAAATTTTAACTCCCCAACCCCTGCCTAGCAACCTTGATGTTTCTCACCCTGATCGAATTTTTCTTTTTCCCCATTGTACTCATCATTTTTGAATGCACTATGCAATTTTTATTAAGGTTTATAGCTTTTAATTGTCTCACCCATTAAAATAAAAGTTCTACAAAGCCAAGTATTTCATTGACCAGTGTAGTCTGAAGTAATATCTGCCATATAATAGGTTCAATAGACAATTGGTAAATTTTTGAATAAATTAATGTTGAGAGTATACTGAATTTCATATGTCATTTCAATAATTTTTTCAAAAAAATAAACTTTGTAAAACATACCTTAAATTTACTTTCAAAATATTTTATAGCATATAATGGACAATATACATAAGCCTTAAAGAAACAATCATATAAATAACCATTTCATACATACTTAAAAATTGCATAATACCACACTCCTAGATCCTCTCTGAATTCTCTAAAATAACCCTTCAAAGTAAATACATTTTTAAAAATAACAGATTTTTTGGCAAATAACTTAATAAAAGTTTCATTCATCTATGTAGATCAAAATAAATTTTTTTAATAAGCATGAAATTATAACTCTGAAGTGTGCTAAAATGAAACCACCTGCTAAGGGTGAGAGAACAAAAATAAACATCATTTTTCCAAATAAGAGGAATTTATTACCTTTGAATCAAAGCATGTGGATTTGTTCAAACTGGCAATAAAGGAATATGGAGACACAAACCATAGAAAGTCATATTTTAGATTTCTAAGAGACTTCAAAGTGAAGAGTATACATTCACTTCTCACTTATTGCTCCTACATACTCATGAATTTGAGAGAAAAAATAGGTGCTGTGTGTCTTAGCAACTAATGGGATATATTTTGATATTTACATGCTTACACATATTATGTGTTA